>NC_092242.1:33736760-33750160 GCF_036320965.1 Panulirus ornatus
GAAAAATAATACCTCCTACGTATTCCCTGCGAACAAAGTGCATATGATCGCGAACTTTCATAGAACATCAAACCTTCAACAGCCAGGTCCCGGGTTCGATCCTGGGTTTTGGAGGTTTGTATGTTCTATGAAGGTGCACGTTCATATATGCCCTATATTCGTATTATATACCTCCCCGCTTTGTAGTTAGGTTCGATAGAATGCTCTCTACTGGCTGTGTGAGCCTCATGGGAAATGAACGGTGTAGACCCCGTTGCTCACCAACGTGAGACGAAGGGATGTTCGATTACATAGCATTCGAATAGTCATTTTTCTATTAGGGGCAATCAAAGCCTAGCGGTAGTGCTCCTGCTTGTTGCACAAAGGTCCCGGGTTCGATCCTGGCTGTTGGAGGTTTATATGTTCTATGAAGATGCGCGTTCATATGCACTTAGTATTCACTGGAGTAATACCATCTCAGTTCTTAACTGTAACAACCGAACCACGAGAAATACTCAATCTTCAATTATTAGATACACAAAAAAGTATAACCTTAATATTAGTGAAAGTCCATAAAAATTGGATAACATTAATGTTTTACACAATTTGCATACAATTCACATACACGTCCACACACGGACATATATATATATATATATATAGATATATATATATATATATATATATATATATATATATATATATATATATATATATATATATATATATATATATTTTTTTTTTTATTTTTTATTATACTTTGTCGCTGTCTCCCGCGTTTGCGAGGTAGCGCAAGGAAACAGACGAAAGAAATGGCCCAACCCCCCCCCCCCATACACTTGTATATACATACGTCCACAGACGCATATACATACCTACACAGCTTTCCATGGTTTAACCCAGACGCTTCACATGCCTTGATTCAATCCACTGACAGCACGTCAACCCCGGTATACCACATCGCTCCAATTCACTCTATTCCTTGCCCTCCTTTCACCCTCCTGCATGTTCAGGCCCCGATCACACAAAATCTTTTTCACTCCATCTTTCCACCTCCAATTTGGTCTCCCTCTTCTCCTCGTTCCCTTCACCTCCGACACATATATCCTCTTGGTCAATCTTTCCTCACTCATTCTCTCCATGTGCCCAAACCACTTCAAAACACCCTCTTCTGTTCTCTCAACCACGCTCTTTTTATTTCCACACATCTCTCTTACCCTTAGGTTACTCACTCGATCAAACCACCTCACACCACACATTGTCCTCAAACATCTCATTTCCAGCACATCCATCCTCCTGCGCACAACTCTATCCATAGCCCACGCCTCGCAACCATACAACATTGTTGGAACCACAATTCTTTCAAACATACCCATTTTTGCTTTCCGAGATAATGTTCTCGACTTCAACACATTCTTCAAGGAACACAGAATTTTCGCCCCCTCCCCCACCCTATGATCCACTTCCGCTTCCATGGTTCCATCCGCTGCCAGATCCACTCCCAGATATCTAAAACACTTCACTTCCTCCAGTTTTTCTCCATTCAAACTCACCTCCCAATTGACTTGACCCTCAACCCTACTGTACCTAATAACCTAGCTCTTATTCACATTTACTCTTAACTTTCTTCTTCCACACACTTTACCAAACTCAGTCACCAGCTTCTGCAGTTTCTCACATGAATCAGCCACCAGCGCTGTATCATCAGCGAACAACAACTGACTCACTTCCCAAGCTCTCTCATCCCCAACAGACTTCATAATTGCCCCTCTTTCCAAAACTCTTGCATTTACCTCCCTAACAACCCCATCCATAAACAAATTAAACAACCATGGAGACATCACACACCCCTGCCGCAAACCTACATTCACTGAGAACCAATCACTTTCCTCTCTTCCTACACGTACACATGCCTTACATCCTCGATAAAAACTTTTCACTGCTTCTAACAACTTTCCTCCCACACCATATATTCTTAATACTTTCCACAGAGCATCTCTATCAACTCTATCATATGCCTTCTCCAGATCCATAAATTTTACATACAAATCCATTTGCTTTTCTAAGTATTTCTCACATACATTCTTCAAAGCAAACACCTGATCCACACATCCTCTACCACTTCTGAAACCACACTGCTCTTCCCCAATCTGATGCTCTGTACATGCCTTCACCCTCTCAATCAATACCCTCCCATATAATTTACCAGGAATACTCAACAAACTTATACCTCTGTAATTTGAGCACTCACTCTTATCCCCTTTGCCTTTGCATAATGGCACTATGCACGCATTCCGCCAATCCTCAGGCACCTCACCATGACTCATACATACATTAAATAACCTTACCAACCAGTCAACAATACAGTCACCCACTTTTTTAATAAATTCCACTGCAATACCATCCAAACCTGCTGCCTTGCCGGCTTTCATCATCCGCAAAGCTTTCACTACCTCTTCTCTGTTTACCAAATCATTTTCCTTTAACCCTCTCACTTTGCAAACCACCTCGACCAAAACACCCTATATCTGCCACTCTATCATCAAACACATTCAACAAACCTTCAAAATGCTCACTCCATCTCCTTCTCACATCACCACTACTTGTTATCACCTCCCCATTTGCGCCCTTCCCTGAAGTTCCCATTTGCTCCCTTGTCTTACGCACTATATTTACCTCCTTCCATAACATCTTTTTATTCTCCCTAAAATTTAATGATACTCTCTCACCCCAACTCTCATTTGCCCTTTTTTCACCTCTTGCACCTTTCTCTTGACCTCCTGTCTCTTTCTTTTATACATCTCCCACTCAATTGCATTTTTTCCCCCGCAAAAATCGTCCAAATGCCTCTCTCTTCTCTTTCACTAATACTCTTACTTCTTCATCCCACCACTCACTACCCTTTCTAATCAACCCATCTCCCACTCTTCTCATGCCACAAGCATCTTTTGCGCAATCCATCACTGATTCCCTAAATACATCCCATTCCTCCCCCACTCCCCTTACTTCCATTGTTCTCACCTTTTTCCATTCTGTACTCAGTCAATCCTGGTACTTCCTCACACAGGTCTCCTTCCCAAGCTCACTTACTCTCACCACCCTCTTCACCCCAACATTCACTCTTCTTTTCTGAAAACCCATACAAATCTTCACCTTAGCCTCCACAAGATAATGATCAGACATCCCTCCAGTTGCACCTCTCAGCACATTAACATCCAAAAGTATCTCTTTCGCACGCCTGTCAATTAACACGTAATCCAATAACGCTCTATGGCCATCTCTCCTACTTACATAAGTATACTTATGTATATCTCGCTTTTTAAACCAGGTATTCCCAATCATCATTCCTTTTTCGGTACATAAATCTACAAGCTCTTCACCATTTCAATTTACAACACTGAACACCCCATGTATACCAATTATTCCCTTAACTGCCACATTACTCACCTTTGCATTCAAATCACCCATCACTATAACCCGGTCTCGTGCATCAAAACCACTAAAACACTCATTCAGCTGCTCCCAAAACACTAGCCTCTCATGATCTTTCTTCTCATGCCCAGGTGCATATGCACCAATAATCACCCACCTCTCTCCATCAACTTTCAGTGTTACCCATATTAATCGAGAATTTACTTTCTTACATTCTATCACATACTCCCACAACTCATGTTTCAGGAGTATTGTTACTCCTTCCCTTGCTCTTGTCCTCTCACTAACCCCTGACTTTACTCCCCAGACATTCCCAAACCACTCTTCCCCTTTACCCTTGAGCTTCGTTTCACTCAGAGCCAAAACATCCAGGTTCCTTTCCTCAAACATACTACCTATCTCTCCTTTTTTCACATCTTGGTTACATCCACACACATTTAGGCACCCCACTCTATATGTGTGTATATATATATATATATATATATATATATATATATATATATATATATATATATATATATATATATATATATATATATATATATATATATATATATATATATATATATATATATATATATATATATATATATATATATATAGATATAGATATATATATATATATATATATATATATATATATATATATATATATATATATATATATATATATATATATATATATATATATATATATATATATATATCTATATATATATATATATATATATATATATATATATATATATATATATATATATATATATATATATATATATATATATTTTTTTTTTTTTTTTTTTTTTTTTTTTTTTTATACTTTGTCGCTCTCTCCCGCGTTTGCGAGGTAGCGCAAGGAAACAGACGAAAGAAATGGCCCAACCCCCCCCCCCCCCATACACATGTACATACACACGTCCACACACGCAAATATACATACCTACACAGCTTTCCATGGTTTACCCCAGACGCTTCACATGCCTTGATTCACTCCACTGACAGCACGTCAACCCCTGTATACCACATCGCTCCAATTCACTCTATTCCTTGCCCTCCTTACACCCTCCTGCATGTTCAGGCCCCGATCACACAAAATCTTTTTCACTCCATCTTTCCACCTCCAATTTGGTCTCACTCTTCTCCTCGTTCCCTCCACCTCCGACACATATATCCTCTTGGTCAATCTTTCCTCACTCATTCTCTCCATGTGACCAAACCATTTCAAAACACCCTCTTCTGCTCTCTCAACCACGCTCTTTTCATTTCCACACATCTCTCTTACCCTTACGTTACTTACTCGATCAAACCACCTCACACCACACATTGTCCTCAAACATCTCATTTCCAGCACATCCATCCTCCTGCGCACAACTCTATCCATAGCCCACGCCTCGCAACCATACAACATTGTTGGAACCACTATTCCTTCAAACATACCCATTTTTGCTTTCCGAGATACTGTTCTCGACTTCCACACATTTTTCAAGGCTCCCAAAATTTTCGCCCCCTCCCCCACCCTATGATCCACTTCCGCTTCCATGGTTCCATCCGCTGACAGATCCACTCCCAGATATCTAAAACACTTCACTTCCTCCAGTTTTTCTCCATTCAAACTCACCTCCCAATTGACTTGACCCTCAACCCTACTGTACCTAATAACCTTGCTCTTATTCACATTTACTCTTAACTTTCTTCTTCCACACACTTTACCAAACTCAGTCACCAGCTTCTGCAGTTTCTCACATGAATCAGCCACCAGCGCTGTATCATCAGCGAACAACAACTGACTCACTTCCCAAGCTCTCTCATCCCCAACAGACTTCATACTTGCCCCTCTTTCCAGGACTCTTGCATTTACCTCCCTAACAACCCCATCCATAAACAAAATTAAACAACCATGGAGACATCACACACCCCTGCCGCAAACCTACATTCACTGAGAACCAATCACTTTCCTCTCTTCCTACACGTACACATGCCTTACATCCTCGATAAAAACTTTTCACTGCTTCTAACAACTTGCCTCCCACACCATAGTGCCATTGTACAAAGGCAAAGCGGATAAGAGTGAGTGCTCAAGTTACAGAGGTATAAGTTTGTTGAGTATTTCTGGTAAATTATATATATATATATATATATATATATATATATATATATATATATATATATATATATATATATATATATACCTATATATATATATATATATATATATATATATATATATATATATATATATATATATATATATATATATATATATATATATATATATATATATATATATATTTATATATATATATATATATATACATATATATATATATATATATATATATATATATGTGTGATGTCTCCATGGTTGTTTAACTTGTTTATGGATGGGGTTGTTAGGGAGGTAAATGCAAGAGTTTTGGAAAGAGGGGCAAGTATGAAGTCTGTTGTGGATGAGAGAGCTTGGGAAGTGAGTCAGTTGTTGTTCGCTGATGATACAGCGCTGGTGGCTGATTCATGTGAGAAACTGCAGAAGCTGGTGACTGAGTTTGGTAAAGTGTGTGGAAGAAGAAAGTTAAGAGTAAATGTGAATAAGAGCAAGGTTATTAGGTACAGTAGGGGTGAGGGTCAAGTCAATTGGGAGGTGAGTTTGAATGGAGAAAAACTGGAGGAAGTGAAGTGTTTTAGATATCTGGGAGTGGATCTGTCAGCGGATGGAACCATGGAAGCGGAAGTGGATCATAGGGTGGGGGAGGGGGCGAAAATTTTGGGAGCCTTGAAAAATGTGTGGAAGTCGAGAACATTATCTCGGAAAGCAAAAATGGGTATGTTTGAAGGAATAGTGGTTCCAACAATGTTGTATGGTTGCGAGGCGTGGGCTATGGATAGAGATGTGCGCAGGAGGATGGATGTGCTGGAAATGAGATGTTTGAGGAAAATGTGTGGTGTCAGGTGGTTTGATCGAGTAAGTAACGTAAGCATAAGAGAGATGTGTGGAAATAAAAAGAGCGTGGTTGAGAGAGCAGAAGAGGGTGTTTTGAAATGGTTTGGGCACATGGAGAGAATGAGTGAGGAAAGATTGACCAAGAGGATATATGTGTCGGAGGTGGAGGGAACGAGGAGAAGAGGGAGACCAAATTGGAGGTGGAAAGATGGAGTAAAAAAGATTTTGTGTGATCGGGGCCTGAACATGCAGGAGGGTGAAAGGAGGGGAAGGAATAGAGTGAATTGGAGCGATGTGGTATACAGGGGTTGACGTGCTGTCAGTGGATTGAATCAAGGCATGTGAAGCGTCTGGGGTGGACCATGGAAAGCTGTGTAGGTGTGTATATTTGCGTGTGTGGACGTGTGTATGTACATGTGTGTGGGGGGGGGTTGGGCCATTTCTTTCGTCTGTTTCCTTGCGCTACCTCGCAAACGCGGGAGACAGCGACAAAGTATTAAAAAAAAAAAAAAAAATATATATATATATATGTATATATATATATATATATATATATATATATATATATATATATATATATATATATATATATATATATATATATATATATATATATATATACACATATATATATATATATATATATATATATATATATATATATATATATATATATATATATATATATATATATATATATATATATATATATATATATATATATATATATATATATATATATATATATGCAGTGGAATTTATCAAAAAAGGGGGTGACTGTATTGTTGAGTTGTTGGTAAGGTTATTTAATGTATGTATGACTCATGGTGAGGTGCCTGAGGATTGGCGGAATGCGTGCATAGTGCCATTGTACAAAGGCAAAGCGGATAAGAGTGAGTGCTCAAGTTACAGAGGTATAAGTTTGTTGAGTATTTCTGGTAAATTATATGGGAGGGTATTGATTGAGAGGATAAAGGCATGTACAGAGCATCAGATTGGGGAAGAGCAGTGTGGTTTCAGAAGTGTTAGAGGATGTGTGGATCAGGTGTTTGCTTTGAAGAATGTATGTGAGAAATACTTAGAAAAGCAAATGGATTTATATGTAGCATTTATGGATCTGGAGAAGGCATATGATAGAGTTGATAGAGATGGTCTGTGGAAGGTATTAAGAATATATGGTGTGGGAGGAAAGTTGTTAGAAGCAGTGAAAAGTTTTATCGAGGATGTAAGGCATGTGTACGTGTAGGAAGAGAGGAAAGTGATTGGTTCTCAGTGAATGTAGGTTTGCGGCAGGGGTGTGTGATGTCTCCATGGTTGTTTAATTTGTTTATGGATGGGGTTGTTAGGGAGGTAAATGCAAGAGTTTTGGAAAGAAGGGCAAGTATGAAGTCTGTTGGGGATGAGAGAGCTTGGGAAGTGAGTCAGTTGTTGTTCGCTGATGATACAGCGCTGGTGGCTGATTCAAGTGAGAAACTACAGAAGCTGGTGACTGAGTTTGGTAAAGTGTGTGGAAGAAGAAAGTTAAGAGTAAATGTGAATAAGAGCAAGGTTATTAGGTACAGTAGGGTTGAGGGTCAAGTCAATTGGGAGGTGAGTTTGAATGGAGAAAAACTGGAGGAAGTGAAGTGTTTTAGATATCTGGAAGTGGATCTGGCAGCGGATGGAACCATGGAAGCGGAAGTGGATCATAGAGTGGGGGAGGGGGCGAAAATTCTGTGTTCCTTGAAGAATGTGTTGAAGTCGAGAACATTATCTCGGAAAGCAAAAATGGGTATGTTTGAAGGAATAGTAGTTCCAACAATGTTGTATGGTTGCGAGGCGTAGGCTATGGATATAGTTGTGCGCAGGAGGATGGATGTGCTGGAAATGAGATGTTTGAGGACAATGTGTGGTGTCAGGTGGCTTGATCGAGTGAGTAACGTAAGGGTAAGAGATATGTGTGGAAATAAAAAGAGCGTGGTTGAGAGAGTAGAAGAGGATGTTTTGAAGTGGTTTGGGCACATGGAGAGAATGAGTGAGGAAAGATTGACCAAGAGGATATATGTGTCGGAGCTGGAGGGAACGAGGAGAAGAGGGAGACCAAATTGGAGGTGGAAAGATGGAGTAAAAAAGATTTTGTGTGATCGGGGCCTGAACATGCAGGAGGGTGAAAGGAGGGGAAGGAATAGAGTGAATTGGAGCGATGTGGTATACAGGGGTTGACGTGCTGTCAGTGGATTGAATCAAGGCATGTGAAGCGTCTGGGGTGGACCATGGAAAGCTGTGTAGGTGTGTATATTTGCGTGTGTGGACGTGTGTATGTACATGTGTGTGGGGGGGGGGGGTTGGGCCATTTCTTTCGTCTGTTTCCTTGCGCTACCTCGCAAACGCGGGAGACAGCGACAAAGTATTAAAAAAAAAAAAAAAAAAATATATATATATATATATATATATATATATATATATATATATATATATATATATATATATATATATATATATATATATATATATATATACACATATATATATATATATATATATATATATATATATATATATATATATATATATATATATATATATATATATATATATATATATATATATATATATATATATATATATATATATATATATATATGCAGTGGAATTTATCAAAAAAGGGGGTGACTGTATTGTTGAGTTGTTGGTAAGGTTATTTAATGTATGTATGACTCATGGTGAGGTGCCTGAGGATTGGCGGAATGCGTGCATAGTGCCATTGTACAAAGGCAAAGCGGATAAGAGTGAGTGCTCAAGTTACAGAGGTATAAGTTTGTTGAGTATTTCTGGTAAATTATATGGGAGGGTATTGATTGAGAGGATAAAGGCATGTACAGAGCATCAGATTGGGGAAGAGCAGTGTGGTTTCAGAAGTGTTAGAGGATGTGTGGATCAGGTGTTTGCTTTGAAGAATGTATGTGAGAAATACTTAGAAAAGCAAATGGATTTATATGTAGCATTTATGGATCTGGAGAAGGCATATGATAGAGTTGATAGAGATGGTCTGTGGAAGGTATTAAGAATATATGGTGTGGGAGGAAAGTTGTTAGAAGCAGTGAAAAGTTTTTATCGAGGATGTAAGGCATGTGTACGTGTAGGAAGAGAGGAAAGTGATTGGTTCTCAGTGAATGTAGGTTTGCGGCAGGGGTGTGTGATGTCTCCATGGTTGTTTAATTTGTTTATGGATGGGGTTGTTAGGGAGGTAAATGCAAGAGTTTTGGAAAGAAGGGCAAGTATGAAGTCTGTTGGGGATGAGAGAGCTTGGGAAGTGAGTCAGTTGTTGTTCGCTGATGATACAGCGCTGGTGGCTGATTCAAGTGAGAAACTACAGAAGCTGGTGACTGAGTTTGGTAAAGTGTGTGGAAGAAGAAAGTTAAGAGTAAATGTGAATAAGAGCAAGGTTATTAGGTACAGTAGGGTTGAGGGTCAAGTCAATTGGGAGGTGAGTTTGAATGGAGAAAAACTGGAGGAAGTGAAGTGTTTTAGATATCTGGAAGTGGATCTGGCAGCGGATGGAACCATGGAAGCGGAAGTGGATCATAGAGTGGGGGAGGGGGCGAAAATTCTGTGTTCCTTGAAGAATGTGTTGAAGTCGAGAACATTATCTCGGAAAGCAAAAATGGGTATGTTTGAAGGAATAGTAGTTCCAACAATGTTGTATGGTTGCGAGGCGTAGGCTATGGATATAGTTGTGCGCAGGAGGATGGATGTGCTGGAAATGAGATGTTTGAGGACAATGTGTGGTGTCAGGTGGCTTGATCGAGTGAGTAACGTAAGGGTAAGAGATATGTGTGGAAATAAAAAGAGCGTGGTTGAGAGAGTAGAAGAGGATGTTTTGAAGTGGTTTGGGCACATGGAGAGAATGAGTGAGGAAAGATTGACCAAGAGGATATATGTGTCGGAGGTGGAGGGAACGAGGAGAAGAGGGAGACCAAATTGGAGGTGGAAAGATGGAGTGAAAAAGATTTTGTGTGATCGGGGCCTGAACATGCAGGAGGGTGAAAGGAGTGAATTGGTTCGATGTGGTATACCGGGGTTGACGTGCTGTCCGTGGATTGAATCAAGGCATGTGAAGCGTCTGGGGTAAACCATGGAAAGCTGTGTAGGTATGTATATTTGCGAGTGTGGACGTATGTATATACATGTGTATGGGGGGGGTTGGGCCAGTTCTTCCGTCTGTTTCCTTGTGCTACCTCGCAAACGCGGGAGTTTGCGACAAAGTATAATAAAATATATATATATATATATATATATATATATATATATATATATATATATATATATATATATATATATATATATATATATATATCACCCCATTAGCCTCCTTCACTGAAGTTCCCATTTGCTGCCTTGTCTTACGCACTTTATTTACCTCCTTCCAGAACATCTTTTTATTCTCCCTAAAATTTGATGATACTTTCTCACCCCAACACTCATTTGCCCTCTTTTTCACCTCTTGCACCTTTCTCTTGACTTGCTGCCTCTTTCTTTTATAGATCTTCCACTCATTTCCAGTTTTCCCCTGCAAAAATCGTCCAAATGGCTCTCCCCTCTCTTTCACTAATAATCTTACTTCTTCATCCTACCACTCACTACCCTTTCTAATGAATCCACCTCCCACGCTTCTCTTGCCACAAGCATTTTTTGCGCAAGCCATCACTGCTTCTCTAAATACATCCCATTCCTCCCTCACTCTCCTTACCTCCTTTGTTCTCACCTTTTTCCATTCTGTACTTAGTCTCTCCTGGTACTTCCTCACGCAAGTTTCCTTCATAAGCTCACTTACTCTCACCACCCTCTTCACTCCAACATTCTATCTTCTTTTCTGGAAACCCATACAATTCTTCATCTTCGCCTCCAAAAGATGATAATGAGACATCCCTCCAGTTCCACCACTCAGCACATTAACATCCAATCTCTCTCTTTCGTGCGCCTGTGAATTCACACGTATTCCAATAACGCTCTCTGGCCATCTCTCCTACTTACATACGTATACTTATTTACATCTCGCTTTTTAAACCAGGTATTCCCAATCACCAGTCCTTTTTCAGCACATAAATCTACTAGCTCTTCACCATTTCCATTTACAACACTGAACACCCTATGTATAACAATTATTTCCTCAAAAGCCACATTACTCGCCTATGCATTGAAATCACCCATCACTATAACCCGGTCTTGTGCATCAAAACCACTAACACACACATTCAGCTGCTCTAAAACACTTGCCTCTCATGATCTTTCTTCTCATGCCCAGGTGCATATGCACCAATAATCACCCATCTCTCTCCCTCAACTTTCAGTTTTACCCATATTAATCGAGAATTTACTTTCTTACATTCTATCACATACTCCCACAACTCCTGTTTCAGGAGTAGTGCTACTCCTTCCCTTACTCTTGTCCTCTCACTAACCCCTAACTTTAATCCCAAGACATTCCCGAACCACTCTTCCCTTTTACCCTTTAGCTTCGTTTCACTCAGAGCCAAAACATCCAAGTTCCTTTCCTCAAACATACTAAATATCTCTCCTTTTTTCACATCTTGGTTACATCCACGCTCATTTAGACACCCCAATCTGAGCCTTCGAGGAGGATGAGCACTCCCCGCGTGACTCCTTCTTCTGTCTCACCTTCTAGAAAGTTAAAATACAAGGAGGGGAGGATTTCTGGCACCCCGCTCCCGTCCCTCTAGTCGCTTTTTCGACACGTGAGGAATGCTTGGGAAGTATTCTTTCTCCCCTATCCCCAGGGATACTATATAAATATATATATATATATATATATATATACGAATAAAGTGCATATGAACGCGCACCTTCATATAACATACAAATCTCCGACAGCCAGGATCGAACCCGGGACCCCTGTGCAAGAGGCAGGCATGCTACCCGCTAGGCTATGGGCCAGGCCGATAGCCTAGCGGTTGGCATGCCTGCCTCTTGCACGAGGGTCCCGGGTTCGATCCTGGCTGTTGGAGTTTTGTATGTTTTATATATATATATATATATATATATATATATATATATATATATATATATATATATATATATATATATATATATATATATATATATATATATATATATATATATATATATATATATATATATATATATATATATATATATATATATATATATATATATATATATATATATACATATATATATATAACAAGTAGTGATGATGTGAAAAGGAGATGGAGTGAGTATTTTGAAGGTTTGTTGAATGTGTTTGATGATAGAGTGGCAGATACAGGGTGTTTTGGTCGAGGTGGAGTTCAAAGTGAGAGGGTTAGGGAAAATGATTTGGTAAACAGAGAAGAGGTAGTAAAAGCTTTGCGAAAGACGAAACCCGGGAAGGCAGCAGGGTTGGATGGCATTGCAGTGGAATTTATTAAAAAAGGGTGACTGCATTGTTGACTGGTTGGTAAAGTTATTCAATGTATGTATGACTCATGGTGAGGTGCCTGAGGATTGGCGAAATGCTTGCATAGTGCCATTGTACAAAGACAAAGGTGATAAGAGTGAGAGCTCAAATCACAGAGGTATAAGTTTGTTGAGTATTCCTGGTAAATTACATGGGAGGGTATTGATTGATAGGGTGAAGGCATGTACAGAGCATCAGACTGCAGAAGAGCAGTGTGGTTTCAGAAGTGGTAGAGGATGTGTGGATCAGGTGTTTGCTTTGAAGAATGTATGTGAGAAATACTTAGAAAAGCAAATGGATTTGTATGTTGCATTTATCGATCTGGAGAAGGCATATCGTAGAGTTGATATAGATTCTCTGTGGAAGGTACTAAGAATAATGGTGTGGGAGGCAAGTTGTTAGAAGTAGGGAAAAGTTTTTATCGAGGATGTAAGGCATGTGTACGTGTAGGAAGAGAGGAAAGTGATTGGTTCTCAGTGAATGTAGGTTTGCGGTAGGGGTGACTGATCTCTCCATGGTTGTTTAATTTGTTTATGGATGGGGTTGTTAGGGAGGTGAATGCAAGAGTTTTGGAAAGTGGGGCAAGTATGAAGT
>NC_092242.1:33750260-33845120 GCF_036320965.1 Panulirus ornatus
CCTTTGTTCTTAACGCTACCTCGCTATCGCGGGAAATAGCGAATAGTATGAAAAAAAAAAAAAAAAATATATATATATATATATATATATATATATATATATATATATATATATATATATATATATATATATATATATATATTATTATCATTATTCATTTTGCTTTATCGCTGTCTCCCGCGTTAGCGATGTAGCGCAAGGAAACAGACGAAAGAAAGGCCCAACCCGCCCACATACACATGTATATACATACCTGTCCACAAACGCACAATATACATACCTATACATCTCAATGTACAAATATATATTACACACACAGACATATACATATATACACATGTACATAATTCATACTGTCTGCCTTTATTTGTTCCCATCGCCACCTCGCTACACATGGAATAATATTCCCCTCCCCCCTCATGTGTGCGAGGTAGCGCTACGAAAAACAGAAACGGCCCCATTCGTTCACACTCAATCTCTAGCTATCATGTAATAATGCACCGAAGCCACAGCTCCCTTTCCACATCCAGGCCCCACACACTTTGCATGGTTTACAACAGACACTTCACATGACCTGGTTCAATCCATTGACGGCACGTCGACCCCGGTATACCACATCGTTCCAATTCACTCTATTCCTTGCACGCCCTTCACCCTGCTGCATGTTCAGGCCCCGATCACTCAAAATCTTTTTCACTCTATCTTTCCACCTCCAATTTGGTGTCCCACTTCTCCTCGTTCCCTCCACCTCTGACACATATATCCTCTTGGTCAATCTTTCCCCACTCATTCTCTCCATGTGACCAAAACATTTCAAAACACCCTCTTCTGCTCTCTCAACCACACTCTTTTTATTTCCACACATCTCTCTCACCCTTACATTACTTACTCGATCAAATCACCTCACACCACATGTTGTCCTCAAACATCTTATTTCCAGAACATCCACCCTCCTGCGCACAACTCTATCCATAGCCCAAGCCTCGCAACCATACAACATTGTTGGAACCACTATTCCTTCAAACATACCCATTTCTGCTTTCCGAGATAATGTTCTCGACTTCCAAACATTCCTCAAGGCTCCCATAATTTTCGCCCCCTCCCCCATCCTATGATTCACTTCCGCTTCCATGGTTCCATCCGTTGCCCGATCCACTCCCAGATATCTAAAACACTTCACTTCCTCCAGCTTTTCTCCATTCAAACTTACCTCCCAATTGACTTGACCCTCAACCCTACTGTACCTAATAACCTTGCTCTTATTCACATTTACTCTTAACTTTCTTCTTTCACACACTTTACCAAACTCAGTCACCAGCTTCTGCAGTTTCTTACATGAATCAGCCACCAGCTGTGTATCATCAGCGAACAACAACTGACTCACTTCCCAAGCTCTCTCATCCACAACAGACTTCATACTTGCCCCTCTTTCCAAAACTCTTGCATTCACCTCCCGAACAACCCCATCCATAAACAAATTAAACAACCATGGAGACATCACACACCCCTGCCGCAAACCTACATTCACTGAGAACCAGTCACTTTCCTCTCTTCCTACACGTACATATGCCTTACATCCTCGATAAAAACTTTTCACTACTTCTAACAACTTGCCTCCCACACCATATATTCTTAATACCTTCCACAGAGCATCTCTATCAACTCTATCATATGCCTTCTCCAGATCCATAAATGCTACATACGAATCCATTTGTTTTTCTAAGTATTTATCACATACATTCTTCAAAGCAAACACCTGATCCACACATCCTCTACCACTTCTGAAACCACACTGCTCTACCCCATTCTGATGCTCTGTACATTCCTTCACCCTCTCAATCAATACCCTCCCATATAATTTACCAGGAATACTCAACAAACTTCTACCTCTGTAATTTGAGCACTCACTCTTATCCCCTTTGCCTTTGTACAATGGCACTATGCAAGCATTCCGCCAATCCTCAGGCACCTCACCATGAATCATACATACATCAAATAACCTTACCAACCAGTCAACAATACAGTCACCCCCTTTTTTAATAAATTCCACTGCAATGCCATCCAAACCTGCTGCTTTGCCGGCTTTCATCTTCCGTAAAGCTTTTACTACCTCTTCTCTATTTACCAAATCATTTTCCCTAACCCTCTCACTTTGCACACCACCTCGACCAAGACACCCCACATCTGCCACTCTATCATCAAACACATTCAACAAACCTTCAAAATACTCACTCCATCTCCTTCTCACATCACCACTACTTGTTATCACCTCCCCATTAGCCCCCTTCACTGAAGTTCCTATTTGCTCCCTTGTCTTACGCACTTTATGTACCTCCTTCCAAAACATCTTTTTATTCTCCTTGAAATTTAATGATACTCTCTCACCCCAACTCTCATTTGCCCTCTTTTTCACCTCTTGCACCTTTCTCTTGACCTCCTGCCTCTTTCTTTTATACCTCTCCCACTCATTTGCATTTTTCCCTGCAAAAATCGTTCAAATGCCTCTCTCTTCTCTTTCACTAATAATCTTACTTCTTCATCCCACCACTCACTACCTTTTCTAATCAACCCACCTCCCACGCTTCTCATGCCACAAGCATCTTTTGCGCAAGCCATCACTGATTCCCTAAATACATCCCATTCCTCCCCCACTCCCCTTACCTCCTTTGTTCTCACCTTTTTCCATTCTGTACTCAGTCTCTCCTGGTACTTCCTCACACAAGTCTCCTTCCCAAGCTCACTTACTCTCACCACTCTCTTCACCCCAACATTCTCTCTTCTTTTCTGAAAACCCCCACAAATCTTCACCTTTGCTTCCACAAGATAAGGATCAGACATCCCTCCCGTTGCACCTCTCAGCACATTAACATCCAAAAGTCTCTCTTTCGTGCGTCTATCAATTAACACGTAATCCAATAACGCTCTCTGGCCATCTCTCCTACTTACATACGTATACTTATGTATATCTCGCTTTTTAAACCAGGTATTCCCAATCACCTGTCCTTTTTCAGCACATAAGTCTACAAGCTCTTCACCATTTCCATTTACAGCACTGAACACTCCATGTATACCAATTATTCCCTCAACTGCCACATTACTCACCTTTGCATTCAAACTACCCATCACTATAACACGGTCTTGTGCATCAAAACCACTAACACACTCATTCAGCTGCTCCCAAAACACTTGCCTCTCATGATCTTTCTTCTCATGCCCAGGTGCATATGCACCAATAATCACCCATCTCTCTCCATCAACTTTCAGTTTTACCCATATCAATCGAGAATTTACTTTCTTACACTCTATCACATACTCCCACAACTCCTGATTCAGATGTAGTGCTACTCCTTCCCTTGCTCTTGTCCTCTCACTATCCCCTGACTTTACTCCCAAGACATTCCCAAAGCACTGTTCCCCTTTACCCTTTAGCTTCGTTTCACTCAGAGCCAAAACATCCAGGTTCCTTTCCTCAAACATACTACCTATCTCTCCTTTTTTCTCATGTTGGTTACATCCACACACATTTAGACACCCCAATCTGAGCCTTCGAGGAGGATGAGCACTCCTCGCGTGACTCCTTCTTCTGTTTCCCCTTTTAGAAAGTTAAAATGCAAGGAGAGGAGGGTTTCTGGCCCCCCGCTCCCGTCCCCTTTAGTCGCCTTCTACGACACGTGAGGAATGCGTGGGAAGTATTCTTAATCCCCTATCCCCAGGGATAGGGGATTATATTTATATATATATGTATATATATATATATATATATATATATATATATATATATATATATATATATATATATATATATATATATATATATATATATATATATATATATATATATATTTATATATATATATATATATATATATATATATATATATATATATATATATATATATATATATATATATATATATATATATATATATATATATATATATATATATATATATATATATATATATATATATATATATATATATATATATATATATATATATATATATATATATATATATATATATATATATATATATATATATATATATATATATATATATATATATATATATATATATATATATATAGTTTATATATATATATATATATATATATATATATATATATATATATATATATATATATATATATATATATATATATATATATATATATGATAAATGTGTTTGACGCGCTACCTTACTGTAATGTGTGATGCGCTACCTTACTGTGATGTGTGACGCGCTGCCTTACTCTAATGTGTGACGCGCTACCTTACTGTAATGTGTGACGCAAAACCTTACTGTTATGTCTGACGCGCTACCTTACCCTAATATGTGACGCGATACCTTACTGTAATGTGTGACGCGTTACCTTACTGTTATGTATGAGGCGCTACCTTACAAATGTGACGCGATACCTTACATGTGTGACGGCCCAGTTCAGGAAAGGTCCTTAGGATGTGTTGCTAAAGTATTCAGTTGCCAAGTGTTGCCTTTGAATGAGGTCTGTGGCAGTCCTCATATATACATATATATATATATATATATATATATATATATATATATATATATATATATATATATATATATATATATTTTTTTTTTTTTTCTTTTTTTTTTGCTTTGTCGCTGTCTCCCGCGTTTGCGAGATAGCGCAAGGAAACAGATGAAAGAAATGGCCCAGCCCACCCCCATACACATGTATATACATACACTTCCCCCCACGCAAAATATGCATACCCACACATCTCAATGTACACATATATATACACACACAGACATATACATGTATACACATGCACACAATTCACACTGTCTGCCTTTATTCACTCCCATCGCCACCTCGGCACACATGAAATAACATCCCTCTTCACCCTCATGTGTGCGAGGTAGCGCTAGGAAAAGACAACAAAGGCCCCATTCGTTTACACTCAGTCTCTAGTTGTCATGCAATAATGCCCTAAACCACAGCTCGCTTTCCACATCCAGGACCCACAGAACTTTCCATGGTTTACCCCAGACGCTTCACATGCCCTGATTCAATCCATTGACAGCACGTCGACCCCGGTATACCACATCGATCCAATTCACTCTATTCCTTGCCCGCCTTTCACCCTCCTGCATGTTCAGGCCCCGATCACTCAAAATCTTTTTCACTCCATCTTTCCAACTACAGTTTGGTCTCCCACTTCTCCTCGTTCCCTCCACCTCTGAACCATATATCCTCTTGGTCAATCTTTCCTCACTCATTCTCTCCATGTGCCCAAACCATTTCAAAACACCCTCTTCTGCTCTCTCAACCACGCTCTTTTTATTTCCACACATCTCTCTTACCCTTACATTACTTACTCGATCAAACCACCTCACACCACATATTGTCCTCAAACATCTTATTTCCAGCACATCCACCCTCCTGCGCACTACTCTATCCATAGCCCACGCCTCGCAACCATACAACATTGTTGGAACCACTATTTCTTCAAACATACCCATGTTTGCTTTCCGAGATAATTTTCTCGATTTCCACAGATTCTTCAAGGCTCCCAGGATTTTCGCCCCCTCCCCCACCCTATGATTCACTTCCGCTTCCATGGTTCCATCCTCTGCCAGATCCATTCCCAGATATTTAAAACACTTTACATCCTCCAGTTTTCCTCCATTCAAACTTAACTCCCATTTGACTTGACCCTCAACCCTACTGTACTTAATAACCTTGCTCTTATTCATATTTACTCTTAACTTTCTTCTTTCACACACTTTACCAAACTCAGTCACCAGCTTCTGGAGTTTGTCACATGAATCAGCCACCAGCGCTGTATCATCAGCGAACAACAACTGACTCACTTCCCAAGCTCTTTCATCCACAACAGACTTTATACTTGCCCCTCTTTCCAAAACTCTTGCATTCACCTCCCTAACAACCCCATCCATAAACAAATTAAACAACCATGGAGACATCACACACCCCTGCCACAAACGTACATTCACTGAGAATCAATCACTTTCCTCTCTTCCTATACTATTTCACGAGTATTGTGACGCTGTCAACATACGCAGAGAAAAGGTAGCAAAAAGAAAACTGTAATATATTATGTTAGAGCAGGTAACCTGGCTAGAATCATTTGATGCGAAGCAGCTTCGCTCTGCGAATGCTTTATCTAGATAAGCACATAAATAGAGAGAGAGAGAGAGAGAGAGAGAGAGAGAGAGAGAGAGAGAGAGAGAGAGAGAGAGAGAGAGAGAGAGAGAGAGAGAGAGAGAGAGAGAGAGAGAGAGAGAGAGAGAGAGAGAGAGAGAGAGAGAGAGAGAGAGAGAGAGAGAGAGAGAGAGAGAGAGAGAGAGAGAGATTGAGAACATTCTTGATATTTTTATGACCTTCCAGCAATATCCTGTCCATACTAGGTACTGATGAGCTGTTCAGAGTGTTCTGTTGTCTAATTCATGTATATTTTTCACTCTTACTACATGTTTATGTTGTATCCCTCTGTATGTCTGTCTGTATGTTTTTCTCTATTCATACTCTTATTAATTCTAGATGTAATATTCTTTCTGCATTAACTATTTTTGGTCTTACAATATCAAGGGATATAACAGACTGGAGAGGAAGCCTAACTGTAGTGAATCTCACGTGCTAGCAGTAACGACATGTGGGAACTTTACAAGTCAAGACAAACATCAAACTTGGTTCTAAAGCCACGTGTTATCATACTCGGTGTGGTTTGTGTGATTTCAGTGTGCATCACCTTTTTAGGTTGACGTTTGTAAGGGTGCTGGTTTGGTCGACCAGTTAATTGCTATGTGGTTAAAGCAATAAGAATAAGATTTTGATTTAGTTCACTATTATGAATACAGTACCACTCTCCCATGGCGATAATGATCATATCATTATTTCACAGCAACGGGCATACTGGAAGATTTCAAACCATAGTTGCCTAAGGCAGACCGGAGCAGTGATTTACTGAAAAGTACGTAGAGGTGCTGTGTGTAGCACAGATCTGCTAACACAGGTACAGTTGACGCTGCTACACGATGGACAACTCCCATGTCAAACTATGTGGATGCAAGAGATATATTTTTTCTGACTTGTGAAACTACATGAAAACATAATTTCAAAACACTAAGTGATCCAAAGAAGACACGGACATGATAAATCACAGATGGAGAGCAATAATCTATCATTTCCTTCGTGCGAGAAATGACTCTTTCTGCTTCAGTTTATTCTTTTAATGAGGCAGCTTAATGCCTCTGAATAATTCAGTGACGTGGTGTGAAGGTATACTAGATGTCATGATGTAAATCATTGCTATATACATTTAATTATTCATAAAATGAATTTTGGGGGATTTGTAGCGGCACTTGAATCTCTAATACCAAAACTTAACAACGACACGCTGAAAATCCTTGACTTCACTGGACGTGCTGTCCTTCACAATATCTGGAAGTTCTGACAAGTTAGGCGCTCCTGAACTTCGGGAAGAGTGCCGGAAAATGTCATGATATAAACTTTTAATATGAAACAAAACCAGATTTCTTTTCGACTAAAATACTGATGACTTTGTATGAGTGAGATTTCGAAAGAAATTCATTGATCATATCTGTCGAAACGTTGCTATCACACGAATGACCGTGCCAACTAATTCTGCTGAGGAGATGATAACATTAGCTTCAGCAAAATCTGGAACGTATACAGTGGTCTCACCCCTTAGTTCTGTTCTTGTTCTGTCTGGATACTTGACGTGTGACTTTACCCACTGGTTCCCAGCCTTTACATTGCTGACCATCAAGAATGGTAAACACCAGGAAACGGTAATGGAGCAATCAGAGAATTTCAGTGTGTTTAACATGAAAACATAAGAAACAGTAAAGAAGCATTCATCGCTTCCAGAACACATACGTATTAGTTTCCATCCACTAACCTCAGTAGCCATATGTATTTCTGTTACCCTGTACTTGGATATTAACTTAATCATTTATCTTCTCTTTCTCTCATATTTTCGCCATTTTTCACACTAGCCCCATAGACCTTTTCTTGGTTTCTCCCGGTTGTTCCATATGCTTCAGTAACCTAGCACATTTCAAAAGACAGGTTTTTCACTGCCTCCAAAACTCGTAAATACTTTCTCTTGTCTTTTCTTTTCCCGTTTTATAATTATCTCTATATTTCAGTTAAGGCCCGGCCTTGATGTGCACTTTTGTCCATGACTAGAACCTCCAACATAAAAAGGAAAATGTCACTGACAGCACGTCGCCCCATCTATACCACATTGCTAAAATTCACTCTATCCTATACACGCCTTTCATCATCCTATATATTCGAGCCCCCGATCACTCAAAATCTTTATTAGGCCATGCTTCCATCTCCAATTCCCCCCCCCCCCTCCCCCCACATCCTTTTCCATATACACTCTACATCTGACACATATACCCTCTTTGTCAAGCTTTTCTCACTCGTTCTCTCCATATATCCAAACCATTTTAGCACACCCTCATCAGCTATCTCAACCATACTCTTCTTACAGTATCACCAACCTCTTCCTTCAATCATTACTGACACCATCAACCCTCCTCACACCACATATCAACCTTTAACAGTTCATCTGCAACACATGTACCCTACTCCTCAAATTCTCACTTATAGTCTACGTCTAGCATTCACGCAATGTGGTTGGGACTGCTGTACTTTCAAATATAACCATATCCTAATTCCACACAACGACCTCTATTTCCACACATCCCTCAATGCTTCCAGAACCTTATCCCCTTCACGCAACCTATGGCTCACCTCCTCTTCCAAGGTATCTCTCATTTCCTTCAGGTTACATCCATTCAAAACTCACCTTTTCCTTCCCCTCTGACCCACTAAATCTAATAAACTTGCTTTTATTCACATTCACTTTCAGTTTCCGTCTTTCATACACTGCTAAACTCAGAAACCAACTGCTGCAGTTTCTCACGCGAATCTGCCACCAGTGCTGTGCCATCAGCGAACGAAAACAGACAAACTCCAGGTCCCCTTACCCGCTACAGACTACATACCTGCTCGTTTCTCCAAAACCTTTGCATTTACCTCCACCATCCCATCCATAAACATATAAAATGGTCACACTGACATCACACATCTTTGCTGCAGACCAGCCTTTACTTGGAACCATTCACCCAAGTAAAGGTTCCAAGTACTCGTAAAATAGTATAGGAAGAGAGGAAAGTGATTGATTCTCAGTGAATGTAGGTTTGTGGCAGGGGTGTGTGATGTCTCCATGGTTGTTTAATTTGTTTATGGATGGGGTTGTTAGGGAGGTGAATGCAAGAGTTTTGGAAAGAGGGGCAAGTATAAAGTCTGTTGTGGATGAAAGAGCTTGGGAAGTGAGTCAGTTGTTGTTCGCTGATGATACAGCGCTGGTGGCTGATTCATGTGACAAACTCCAGAAGCTGGTGACTGAGTTTGGTAAAGTGTGTGAAAGAAGAAAGTTAAGAGTAAATATGAATAAGAGCAAGGTTATTAAGTACAGTAGGGTTGAGGGTCAAGTCAAATGGGAGGTAAGTTTGAATGGAGGAAAACTGGAGGATGTAAAGTGTTTTAAATATCTGGAAATGGATCTGGCAGAGGATGGAACCATGGAAGCGGAAGTGAATCATAGGGTGAGGGAGGGGGCGAAAATCCTGGGAGCCTTGAAGAATCTGTGGAAATCGAGAAAATTATCTCGGAAAGCAAACATGGGTATGTTTGAAGAAATAGTGGTTCCAACAATGTTGTATGGTTGCGAGGCGTGGGCTATGGATAGAGTAGTGCGCAGGAGGGTGGATGTGCTGGAAATAAGATGTTTGAGGACAATATGTAGTGTGAGGTGGTTTGATCGAGTAAGTAATGTAAGGGTAAGAGAGATGTGTGGAAATAAAAAGAGCGTGGTTGAGAGAGCAGAAGAGGGTGTTTTGAAATGGTTTGGGCACATGGAGAGAATGAGTGAGGAAAGATTGACCAAGAGGATATATGATTCAGAGGTGGAGGGAACGAGGAGAAGTAGGAGACCAAACTGTAGTTGGAAAGATGGAGTGAAAAAGATTTTGAGTGATCGGGGCCTGAACATGAAGGAGGGTGAAAGGCGGGCAAGGAATAGAGTGAATTGGATCGATGTGGTATACCGGGGTCGACGTGCTGTCAATGGATTGAATCAGGGCATGTGAAGCGTCTGGGGTAAACCATGGAAAGTTCTGTGGGTCCTGGATGTGGAAAGCGAGCTGTGGTTTAGGGCATTATTGCATGACAACTAGAGACTGAGTGTAAACGAATGGGGCCTTTGTTGTCTTTTCCTAGCGCTACCTCGCACACATGAGGGTGGAGGGGGATGTTATTACATATGTGCCGAGGTGGCGATGGGAGTGAATAAAGGCAGACAGTGTGAATTGTGTGCATGTGTATACATGTATATGTCTGTGTGTGTATATATATGTGTACATTGAGATGTGTGGGTATACATATTTTGCGTGGGGGGAAGTGTATGTATATACATGTGTATGGGGGTGGGCTGGGCCATTTCTTTCGTCTGTTTCCTTGCGGTACCTCGCAAACGCGGGAGACAGCGACAAAGGAAAAAAAAAAAGAAAAAAAAAAATATATATATATATATATATATATATATATATATATATATATATATATATATATATATATATATATATATATGGGGACTGCCACAGACCTCATTAAAAGGCAACACTTGGCAACTGAATACTTTAGCAACACATCCTAAGGACCTTTCCTGAACTGGGCCGTCACACATGTAAGGTATCGCGTCACACATGTCAGGTAGCGTCTCATACATAACAGTAAGGTAGCGCGTCACACATTACAGTAAGGTATCGCGTCACATATTAGGGTAAGGTAGCGCGTCAGACATAACAGTAAGGTTTTGCGTTACACATTACAGTAAGGTAGCGCGTCACACATTAGAGTAAGGCAGCGCGTCACACATCACAGTAAGGTAGCGCATCACACATTACAGTAAGGTAGCGCGTCAAACACATTTATTATATATATATATATATATATATATATATATATATATATATATATATATATATATATATATATATATATATATATATATATATATGTATATATATATATATATAAACTATAAACTATATATATATATATAAATTTATATATATATTTTTTTTTTTTTTTTTTTTATACTTCGTCGCTGTCTCCCGCGTTTGCGAGGTAGCGCAAGGAAACAGACGAAAGAAATGGCCCAACCCCCCCCATACACATGTACATACACACGTCCACACACGCAAATATACATACCTACACAGCTTTCCATGGTTTACCCCGGACGCTTCACATGCCTTGATTCAATCCACTGACACCACGTCAACCCCTTTATACCACATCGCTCCAATTCACTCTATTCCTTGCCCTCCTTTCACCCTCCTGCATGTTCAGGCCCCGATCACACAAAATCCTTTTCACTCCATCTTTCCACCTCCAATTTGGTCTCCCTCTTCTCCTCGTTCCCTCCACCTCCGACACATATATCCTCTTGGTCAATCTTTCCTCACTCATTCTCTCCATGTGCCCAAACCATTTCAAAACACCCTCTTCTGCTCTCTCAACCACGCTCTTTTTATTTCCACACATCTCTCTTACCCTTACGTTACTTACTCGATCAAACCACCTCACACCACACATTGTCCTCAAACATCTCATTTCCAGCACATCCATCCTCCTGCGCACAACTCTATCCATAGCCCACGCCTCGCAACCATACAACATTGTTGGAACTACTATTCCTTCAAACATACCCATTTTTGCTTTCCGGGATAATGTTCTCGACTTCCACACATTTTTCAAGGCTCCCAAAATTTTCGCCCCCTCCCCCACCCTATGATCCACTTCCGCTTCCATGGTTCCATCTGCTGACAGATCCACTCCCAGATATCTAAAACACTTCACTTCCTCCAGTTTTTCTCCATTCAAACTCACCTCCCAATTGACTTGACCCTCAACCCTACTGTACCTAATAACCTTGCTCTTATTCACATTTACTCTTAACTTTCTTCTTCCACACACTTTACCAAACTCCGTCACCAGCTTCTGCAGTTTCTCACATGAATCCGCCACCAGCGCTGTATCATCAGCGAACAACAACTGACTCACTTCCCAAGCTCTCTCATCCCCAACAGACTTCATATTTGCCCCCCTTTCCAAGACTCTTGCATTTACCTCCCTAACAACCCGATCCATAAACAAATTAAACAACCATGGAGACATCACACACCCCTGCCACAAACCTACATTCACTGAGAACCAATCACTTTCCTCTCTTCCTACACGTAGACATGCCTTACATCCTCGATAAAAACTTTTCACTGCTTCTAACAACTTGCCTCCCACACCATATATTCTTAATACTTTCCACAGAGCATCTCTATCAACTCTATCATATGCCTTCTCCAGATCCATAAATGCTACATACAAATCCATTTGCTTTTCTAAGTATTTCTCGCATACATTCTTCAAAGCAAACACCTGATCCACACATCCTCTACCACTTCTGAAACCACACTGCTCTTCCCCAATCTGATGCTCTGTACATGCCTTCACCCTCTCAATCAATACTCTCCCATATAATTTACCAGGGATACTCAACAAACTTATACCTCTGTAATTTGAGCACTCACTCTTATCACCTTTGCCTTTGTACAATGGCACTATGCACGCATTCCGCCAATCCTCAGGCACCTCACCATGAGTCATACATACATTAAATAACCTTACCAACCAGTCAACAGTCGATTAATATGGGTAAAATTGAATTTGATGGAGAGAGGTGGGTGATTATTGGTGCATATGCACCTGGGCATGAGAAGAAAGATCATGAGAGGCAAGTGTTTTGGGAGCAGCGAAATGAGTGTGTTAGCGGTTTTGATGCACGAGACCGGGTTATAGTGATGGGTGATTTGAATGCAAAGGTGAGTAATGTGGCAGTTGAGGGAATAATTGGTATGCATGGGGTGTTCAGTGTTGTAAATGGAAATGGTGAAGAGCTTGTAGATTTATGTGCTGAAAAAGGACTGATGATTGGGAATACCTGGTTTAAAAAGCGAGATATACATAAGTATACTTATACAAGTAGGAGAGATGGCCAGAGAGCGTTATTGGATTACGTGTTAATTGACAGGCGTGCGAAAGAGAGACTTTTGGATGTCAATGTGCTGAGAGGTGCAACTAGAGGGATGTCTGATCATTATCTTGTGGAGGCTAAGGTGAAGATTAGTATGGGTTTTCAGAAAAGAAGAGTGAATGTTGGGGTGAAGAAGGTAGTGAGAGTAAGTGAGCTTGGGAAGGAGACCTGTTTGAAGAAGTATCAGGAGAGACTGTGTACAGAATGGAAAAAGGTGAGAACAATGGAAGTAAGGGGAGTGGGGGAGGAATGGGATGTATTTAGGGAATCAGTGATGGATTGCGCAAAAGATGCTTGTGGCATGAGAAGAGTGGGAGGTGGGTTGTTTAGAAAGGGTAGTGAGTGGTGGGATGAAGAAGTAAGAGTATTAGTGAAAGAGAAGAGAGAGGCATTTGGACGATTTTTGCAGGGAAAAAATGCAATTGAGTGGGAGAAGTATAAAAGAAAGAGACAGGAGGTCAAGAGAAAGGTGTAAGAGGTGAAAAAAAGGGCAAATGAGAGTTGGAATGAGAGACTATCAGTAAATTTTAGGGAGAATAAAAAGATGTTCTGGAAGGAGGTAAATAGGGTGCGTAAGACAAGGGAGCAAATGGGAACTTCAGTGAAGGGCGTAAATGGGGAGGTGATAACAAGTAGTGGTGATGTGAGAAGGAGATGGAATGAGTATTTTGAAGGTTTGTTGAATGTGTCTGATGACAGAGTGGCAGATATAGGGTGTTTGGGTCGAGGTGGTGTGCAAAGTGAGAGGGTTAGGGAAAATGATTTGGTAAACAGAGAAGAGGTAGTAAAAGCTTTGCGGAAGATGAAAGCCGGCAAGGCAGCAGGTTTGGATGGTATTGCAGTGGAATTTATATATATATATATATATATATATATATATATATATATATATATATATATATATAAATATAATCCCCTATCCCTGGGGATAGGGGATTAAGAATACTTCCCACGCATTCCTCACGTGTCGTAGAAGGCGACTAAAGGGGACGGGAGCGGGGGGCCAGAAACCCTCCTCTCCTTGTATTTTAACTTTCTAAAAGGGGAAACAGAAGAAGGAGTCACGCGAGGAGTGCTCATCCTCCTCGAAGGCTCAGATTGGGGTGTCTAAATGTGTGTGGATGTAACCAAAATGAGAAAAAAGGATAGATGGGTAGTATGTTTGAGGAAAGGAACCTGGATGTTTTGGCTCTGAGTGAAACGAAGCTAAAGGGTAAAGGGGAAGAGTGGTTTGGGAATGTCTTCGGAGTAAAGTCAGGGGATAGTGAGAGGACAAGAGCAAGGGAAGGAGTAGCACTACACCTGAATCAGGAGTTGTGTGAGTATGTGATAGAGTGTAAGAAAGTAAATTCTCAATTGATGTGGGTAAAACTGAAAGTTGATGGAGAGAGATGGGTGACTATTGGTGCATATGCACCTGGGCATGAGAAGAAAGATCATGAGAGGCAAGTGTTTTGGGAGCAGCTGAATGAGTGTGTTAGTGGTTTTGATGCACAAAACCGGGTTATAGTGATGGGTAGTTTGAATGCAAAGGTGAGTAATGAGGCAGTTGAGGGAATAATTGATATACATGGAATGTTCAGTGCTGTAAATGGAAATGGTGAAGAGCTTGTAGACTTATGTGCTGAAAAAGGACAAGTGATTTGGAATACCTGGTTTAAAAAGCGAGATATACATAAGTATACGTATGTAAGTAGGAGAGATGGCCAGAGAGCGTTATTGGATTACGTGTTAATTGATAGACGCACGAAAGAGAGACTTTTGGATGTTAATGTGCTGAGAGGTGCAACGGGAGGGATGTCTGATCATTATCTTGTTTAAGCAAAGGTGAAGATTTGTGGGGGTTTTCAGAAAAGAAGAGAGAGTGTTGGGGTGAAGAGAGTGGTGAGAGTAAGTGAGCTTGGGAAGGAGACTTGTGTGAGGAAGTACCAGGAGAGACTGAGTACAGAATGGAAAAAGGTGAGAACAAAGGAGGTAAGGGGAGTGGGGGAGGAATGGGATGTATTTAGGGAATCAGTCATGGCTTGTGCAAAAGATGTTTGTGGCATGAGAAGCGTGGGAGGTGGGTTGATGAGAAAAGGTAGTGAGTGGTGGGATGAAGAAGTAAGATTATTAGTGAAAGAGAAGAGAGAGGCATTTGAACGATTTTTGCAGGAAAAAATGCAAATGAGTGGGAGAGGTATAAAAGAAAGAGGCAGGAGGTCAAGAGAAAGGTGCAAGAGGTGAAAAAGAGGGCAAGTGAGAGTTGGGGTGAGAGAGTATCATTAAATTTCAAGGAGAATAAAAAGATGTTTTGGAAGGAGGTACATAAAGTGCGTAAGACAAGGGAGCAAATAGGAACTTCAGTGAAGGGGGCTAATGGGGAGGTGATAACAAGTAGTGGTGATGTGAGACGGAGATGGAGTGAGTATTTTGAATGTTTGTTGAATGTGTTTGATGATAGAGTGGCAGATGTGGGGTGTCGTGGTCGAGGTGGTGTGCAAAGTGAGAGGGTTAGGGAAAATGATTTGGTAAATAGAGAAGAGGTAGTAAAAGCTTTACGGAAGATGAAAGCCGGCAAAGCAGCAGGTTTGGATGGCATTGCAGTGGAATTTATTAAAAAAGGGGGTGACTGTATTGTTGACTCGTTGGTAAGGTTATTTAATGTATGTATGATTCATGGTGAGGTGCCTGAGGATTGGCGGAATGCTTGCATAGTGCCATTGTACAAAGGAAAGGGGATAAGAGTGAGTGCTCAAATTACAGAGGTAGAAGTTTGTTGAGTATTCCTGGTAAATTATATGGGAGGGTATTGATTGAGAGGGTGAAGGCATGTACAGAGCATCAGATTGGGGTAGAGCAGTGTGGTTTCAGAAGTGGTAGAGGATGTGTGGATCAGGTGTTTGCTTTGAAGAATGTATGCGAGAAATACTTAGAAAAACAAATGGATTCGTATGTAGCATTTATGGATCTGGAGAAGGCATATGATAGAGTTGATAGAGATGCTCTGTGGAAGGTATTAAGAATATATGGTGTGGGAGGCAAGTTGTTAGAAGTAGTGAAAAGTTTTTATCGAGGATGTAAGGCATATATACGTGTAGGAAGAGAGGAAAGTGACTGGTTCTCAGTGAATGTAGGTTTGCGGCAGGGGTGTGTGATGTCTCCATGGTTGTTTAATTTGTTTATGGATTGGGTTGTTCGGGAGGTGAATGCAAGAGTTTTGGAAAGAGGGGCAAGTATTCAGTCTGTTGTGGATGAGAGAGCTTGGGAAGTGAGTCAGTTGTTGTTCGCTGATGATACAGCGCTGGTGGCTGATTCATGTAAGAAACTGCAGAAGCTGGTGACTGAGTTTGGTAAAGTGTGTGAAAGAAGAAAGTTAAGAGTAAATGTGAATAAGAGCAAGGTTATTAGGTACAGTAGGGTTGAGGGTCAAGTCAATTGGGAGGTAAGTTTCAATGGAGAAAAGCTGGAGGAAGTGAAGTGTTTTAGATATCTGGGAGTGGATCTGGCAGCGGATGGAACCATGGACGCGGAATTGAATCATAGGATGGGGGAGGGGGCGAAAATTCTGGGAGCCTTGAGGAATGTTTGGAAGTCGAGAACATTATCTCGGAAAGCAAAAATGGGTATGTTTAAAGGAATAGTGGTTCCAACCATGTTGTATGGTTGCGAGGTTTGGGCTATGGATAGAGTTGGGCGCCGGAGGGTGGATGTGCTGGAAATAAGATGTTTGAGGACAACATGTGGTGTGAGGTGATTTGATCGAGTAAGTAATGTAAGGGTGAGAGAGATGTGTGGAAATAAAATGAGTGTGGTTGAGAGAGCAGAAGAGGGTGTTATAAAATGTTTTGGTCACATGGAGAGAATGAGTGGGGAAAGATTGACCAAGAGGATATATGTGTCAGAGGTGGAGGGAACGAGGAGAAGTGGGACACCAAATTGGAGGTGGAAAGATGGAGTGAAAAAGATTTTGAGTGATCGGGGCCTGAACATGCAGCAGGGTGAAGGGCGTGCAAGGAATAGAGTGAAGTGGAACGATGTGGTATACCGGGGTCGACGTGCCGTCAATGGATTGAACCAGGTCATGTGAAGTGTCTATTGTAAACCATGCAAAGTGTGTGGGACCTGGATGTGGAAAGGGAGCTGTGGCTTCGGTGCATTATTACATGATAGCTAGAGATTGAGTGTGAACGAATGGGGCCGTTGGTGTTTTTCCTAGCGCTTATTCGCACACATGAGGGGGGAGGGGAATATTATTCCATGTGTGGCGAGGTGGCGATGGGAAAAAATAAAGGCAGACAGTATGAATTATGTACCTGTGTATATATGTATATGTCTGTGTGTGCAATATATATGTGTACATTGAGATGTATAGGTATGTATACTGTGCGTTTGTGGACAGGTATGTATATACATGTGTATGTGGGCGGGTTGGGCCTTTCTTTCGTCTGTTTCCTTACGCTATATATACATATATATATATACATATATATATATATATATATATATATATATATATATATATATATATATATATATATATATATATATATATATATATATATATATATATATATATATATATATATATATATATATATATATATATATTTATATATATATATATTTTTTTTTTTTTTTTTTTTTTCATACTATTCGCCATTTCCCGCGATAGCGAGGTAGCGTTAAGAACAGAGGACTGGGCCTTTGAGGGAATATCCTCACCTGGCCCCCTTCTCTGTTCCTTCTTTTGGAAAAAAAAAAAAAAAAAAAAAAAAAAAAAAAAAAAAAAACGAGAGGGGAGGATTTCCAGCCCCCCGCTCCCTTCCCTTTTAGTCGCCTTCTACGACACGCAGGGAATACGTGGGAAGTATTCTTTCTCCCCTATCCCCAGGGATATATATATATATATATATATATATATATATATATATATATATATATATATATATATATCTTTCATACTATTCGCCATTTTCCGCATTAGCGAGGTAGCGTTAAGAACAGGACTGGGCCTTACAGGGAATATCCTCACCTGGCCTATTCTCTGTTCCTTCTTTTGGAAAATTAAAAAAAAAGCGAGAGGGGAGGATTTACAGCCACCTGCTCCCTCCCTTTTAGTCGCCTTCTACGACACGAAGGGAATACGTGGGAAGTATTCTTTCTCCCCTGTCCCCAGGGATAATATATATACATATATATATATATATATATATATATATATATATATATATATATATATATATATATATATATATATATATATATATATATATATATTATCCCTGGGGATAGGGGAGAAAGAATATATACATATATATATATATATATATATATATATATATATATATATATATATATATATATATATATATATATATATATATATATATATATACATATATATATATATATATATATATATATATATATATATATATATATATATATATATATATATATATATATATATATATATATATATATATATATATATATATATATATATATATTATCCCTGGGGAAAGGGGAGAAAGAATACTTCCCACGTATTCCCTGCGTGTCGTAGAAGGCGACTAAAAGGGAAGGGAGCGGAGGGCTGGAAATCCTCCCCTCTCATTTTTTTTTTTAATTTTCCAAAAGAAGGAACAGAGAAGGGGGCCAAGTGAGGATATTCCTTCAAAGGCCCAGTCCTCTGTTCTTAACGCTATATATATATATATATATATATATATATATATATATATATATATATATATATATATATATATATATATATATATATATATATATATATATATATATATTGCAGTGGAATTTATTAAAAAAGGGGGTGACTGTATTGTTGACTGGTTGGTAAGGTTATTTAATGTATGTATGACTCATGGTGAGGTGCCTGAGGATTGGCGGAATGCGTGCATAGTGCCATTGTACAAAGGCAAAGAGGATAAGAGTGAGTGCTCAAATTATAGAGGTATAAGTTTGTTGAGTATTCCTGGTAAATTATATGAGAGGGTATTGATTGAGAGGGTGAAGGCATGTACAGAGCATCAGATTGGGGAAGAGCAGTGTGGTTTCAGAAGTGGTAGAGGATGTGTGGATCAGATGTTTGCTTTGAAGAATGTATGTGAGAAATACTTAGAAAAGCAAATGGATTTGTATGTAGCATTTTTGGATCTGGAGAAGGCATATGATAGAGTTGATAGAGATGCTCTTTGGAAGGTATTAAGAATATATGGTGTGGGAGGAAAGTTGTTAGAAGCAGTGAAAAGTTTTTATCGAGGATGTAAGGCATCTGTACGTGTAGGAAGAGAGGAAAGTGATTGGTTTTCAGTGAATGTGGGTTAGCGGCAGGGGTGTGTGATGTCTCCATGGTTGTTTAATTTGTTTATGGATTGGGTTGTTAGGGAGGTAAATGCAAGAGTTTTGGAAAGAGTGGCAAGTATGAAGTCTGTTGGGAATGAGAGAGCTTGGGAAGTGAGTCAGTTTTTGTTCGCTGATGATACACCGCTGGTGGCTGATTCATGTCAGAAACTGCAGAAGCTGGTGACTGAGTTTGGTAAAGAGTGTGGAAGAAGAAAGTTAAGAGTAAATGTGAATAAGAGCAAGGTTATTAGGTACAGTAGGGATGAGGGTCAAGTCAATTGGGAGGTGAGTTTGAATGGAGAAAAACTGGAGGAAGTGAAGTGTTTTAGATATCTGGGAGTGGATCTGGCAGCGGATGGAACCATGGAAGCGGAAGTGGATCATAGGGTGGGGGAGGGGGCGAAAATTCTGGGGGCCTTGAAGAATGTGTGGAAGTCGAGAACATTATCTCGGAAAGGAAAAATGGGTATGTTTGAAGGAATAGTGGTTCCAACAATGTTGTATGGTTGCGAGGCGTGGGCTATGGATAGAGTTGTGCGCAGGTGGATGGATGTGCTGGAAATCAGATGTTTGAGGACAATGTGTGGTGTGAGGTGGTTTGATCAAGTGAATAACGTAAGGGTAAGAGAGATGTGTGGAAATAAAAAGAGCGTGGTTGAGGGAGCAGAAGAGGGTTTTTGAAGTGGTTTGGGCACATGGAGAGAATGAGTGAGGAAAGATTGACCAAGAGGATATATGTGTCGGAGGTGGAGGGAACGAGGAGAAGAGGGAGACCAAATTGGAGGTGGAAAGATGGAGTGAAAAAGATCCCCTATACACATGTATATACATACGTCCACACACGCAAATATACATACCTACACAGCTTTCCATGGTTTACCCCAGACGCTTCACATGCCCTGCTTCAATCCACTGACAGCACGTCAACCCCGGTATACCACATCGCTCCAATTCACTCTATTCCTTGCCCTCCTTTCACCCTCCTGCATGTTCAGGCCCCGATCACACAAAATCTTTTTCACTCCATCTTTCCACCTCCAATTTGGTTTCCCTCTTCTCCTTGTTCCCCCCACCTCCGAGACATATATCCTCTTGGGCAATCTTTCCACACTCATCCTCTCCATGTGCCCAAACCACTTCAAAACACCCTCTTCTGCTCTCTCAATCACGCTCTTTTTATTTCCACACATCTCTCTTACCCTTACGTTACTTACTCGATCAAACCACCTCACACCACACATTGTCCTAAAACATCTCATTTCCAGCACATCCATCCTCCTGCGCACAACTCTATCCATAGTCCACGCCTCGCAACCATACAACATTGTTGGAACCACTATTCCTTCAAACATACCCATTTTTCCTTTCCGAGATAATGTTCTCGACTTCCACACATTCTTCAAGGCCCCCAGGATTTTCGCCCCCTCCCCCACCCTATGATCCACTTCCGCTTCCATAGTTCCATCTGCTGCCAGATCCACTCCCAGATATCTAAAACACTTCACTTCCTCCAGTTTTTCTCCATTCAAACTCACCTCCCAATTGACTTGACCCTCAACCCTACTGTATCTAATAACCTTGCTCTTTTTCACATTTACTCTTAACTTTCTTCTTCCACACACTTTTCCAAACTCAGTCACCAGCTTCTGCAGTTTCTCACATGAATCAGCCACCAGCGGTGTATCATCAGCGAACAACAACTGACTCACTTCCCAAGCTCTCTCATCCCCAACAGACTTCATACTTGCCCGTCTTTCCAAAACTCTTGCATTCACCTCCCTAACAACCCCATCCATAAACAAATTAAACAACCATGGAGACATCACACACCCCTGCCGCAAACCTACATTCACTGAGAACCAATCACTTTCCTCTCTTCCTACACGTACAGATGCCTTACATCCTCGATAACAACTTTTCACTGCTTCTAACAACTTTCCTCCCACACCATATATTCTTAATACCTTCCAAAGAGCATCTCTATCAACTCTATCATATGCCTTCTCCAAATCCAAAAATGCTACATACAAATCCATTTGCTTTTCTAAGTATTTCTCACATACATTCTTCAAAGCAAACATCTGATCCACACATCCTCTACCACTTCTGAAACCACACTGCTCTTCCCCAATCTGATGTTCTGTACATGCCTTCACCCCCTCAATCAATACCCTCCCATATAATTTACCAGGAATACTCAACAAACTTATACCTCTGTAATTTGAGCACTCACTCTTATCCCCTTTGCCTTTGTACAAAGGCACTATGCACGCATTCCGCCAATCCTCAGGCACCTCACCATGAGTCATACATACATTAAATAACCTTACCAACCAGTCAACAATACAGTCACCCCCTTTTTTAATAAATTCCACTGCAATACCATCCAAACCTGCTGCCTTGCCGGCTTTCATCTTCTGCAAAGCTTTCACTACCTCTTCTCTGTTTACCAAATCATTTTCCCTAACCTTCTCACTTTGCACACCACCTCGACCAAAACACCCTATATCTGCCACTCTATCATCAAACACATTCAACAAACCTTCAAAATACTCACTCCATCTCCTTCTCACATCACCACTACTTGTTATCACCTCCCCACTTGCGCCCTTCACCGAAGTTCCCATTTGCTCCCTTGTCTTACGCACTTTATTTACCTCCTTCCAGAACAACTTTTTATTCTCCCTAAAATTTAATGATACTCTCTCACCCCAACTCTCATTTGCCCTTTTTTTCACCTCTTGCACCTTTCTCTTGACCTCCTGTCTCTTTCTTTTATACATCTCCCACTCAATTGCATTTTTTCCCTGTAAAAATCGTCCAAATGCCTCTCTCTTCTCTTTCACTAATACTCTTACTTCTTCATCCCACCACTCACTACCCTTTCTAATCAACCCACCTCCCACTCTTCTCATGCCGCAAGCATCCTTTGCGCAATCCATCACTGATTCCCTAAATACATCCCATTCCTCCCCCACTCCCCTTACTTCCATTGTTCTCACCTTTTTCCATTCTGTACTCAGTCTCTCCTGGTACTTCCTCACACAGGTCTCCTTCTCAAGCTCACTTACTCTCACCACCCTCTTCACCCCAACATTCACTCTTCTTTTCTGAAAACTCATACAAATCTTCACCTTAGCCTCCACAAGATAATGATCAGACATCCCTCCAGTTGCACCTCTCAGCATATTAACATCCAAAAGTCTCTCTTTCGCGAGCCTGTCAATTAACACGTAATCCAATAACGCTCTCTGGCCATCTCTCCTACTTACATAAGTATACTTATGTATATCTCGCTTTTTAAACCAGGTATTCCCAATCATCAGTCCTTTTTCAGCACATAAATATATATATATATATATATATATATATATATATATATATATATATATATATATATATATATATATATATATATATATATATATATATATATATATTTATATATTTTTTTTTTTTTTTTTTTTATACTTTGTCGCTGTCTCCCGCGTTTGCGAGGTAGCGCAAGGAAACAGACGAAAGAAATGGCCCCACCCCCCCCCCCCATACACATGTACATACACACGTCCACACACGGATATATACATACCTACACAGCTTTCCATGGTTTACCCCGGACGCTTCACATGCCTTGATTCAATCCACTGACAGCACGTCAACCCCTGTATACCACATCGCTCCAATTCACTCTATTCCTTGCCCTCCTTTCACCCTCCTGCATGTTCAGGCCCCGATCACACAAAATCTTTTTCACTCCATCTTTCCACCTCCAATTTGGTCTCCCTCTTCTCCTCGTTCCCTCCACCTCCGACACATATATCCTCTTGGTCAATCTATCCTCACTCATTCTCTCCATGTGCCCAAACCATTTCAAAACACCCTCTTCTGCTCTCTCAACCACGCTCTTTCTATTTCCAGACATCTCTCTTACCCTTACGTTACTTACTCGATCAAATCACCTCACACCACACATTGTCCTCAAACATCTCATTTCCAGCACATCCATCCGCCTGCGCACAACTCTATCCATAGCCCACGCCTCGCAACCATACAACATTGTTGGAACTACTATTCCTTCAAACATACCCATTTTTGCTTTCCGGGATAATGTTCTCGACTTCCACACATTTTTCAAGGCTCCCAAAATTTTCGCCCCCTCCCCCACCCTATGATCCACTTCCGCTTCCATGGTTCCATGCGCTGACAGATCCACTCCCAGATATCTAAAACACTTCACTTCCTCCAGTTTTTCACCATTCAAACTCACCTCCCAATTGACTTGACCCTCAACCCTACTGTACCTAATAACCTTGCTCTTATTCACATTTACTCTTAACTTTCTTCTTCCACACACTTTACCAAACTCCGTCACCAGCTTCTGCAGTTTCTCACATGAATCCGCCACCAGCGCTGTATCATCAGCGAAGAACAACTGACTCACTTCCCAAGCTCTCTCATTCCCAACAGACTTCATACTTGCCCCTCTTTCCAAGACTCTTGCATTTACCTCCCTAACAACCCCATCCATAAACAAATTAAACAACCATGGAGACATCACACACCCCTGCCGCAAACCTACATTCACTAAGAACCAATCACTTTCCTCTCATCCTACACGTACACATGCCTTACATCCTCGATAAAAACTTTTCACTGCTTCTAACAACTTGCCTCCCACACCATATATTCTTAATACCTTCCACAGAGCATCTCTATCAACTCTATCATATGCCTTCTCCAGATCCATAAATGCTACATACAAATCCATTTGCTTTTCTAAGTATTTCTCACATACATTCTTCAAAGCAAACACCTGATCCACACATCCTCTACCACTTCTGAAACCACACTGCTCTTCCCCAATCTGATGCTCTGTACATGCCTTCACCCTCTCAATCAATACCCTCCCATATAATTTACCAGGAATACTCAACAAACTTATACCTCTGTAATTTGAGCACTCACTCTTATCCCCTTTGCCTTTGTACAATGGCACTATGCACGCATTCCGCCAATCCTCAGGCACCTCACCATGAGTCATACATACATTAAATAACCTTACCAACCAGTCAACAATACAGTCACCCCCTTTTTTAATAAATTCCAGTGCAATACCATCTAAACCTGCTGCCTTGCCGGCTTTCATCTTCCGCAAAGCTTTTACTACCTCTTCTCTGTTTACCAAATCATTTTCCCTAACCCTCTCACTTTGCACACCACCTCGACCAAAACACCCTATATCTGCCACTCTGCTATCAGACACATTCAACAAACCTTCAAAATACTCATTCCATCTCCTTCTCACATCACCACTACTTGTTATCACCTCCCCATTTACGCCCTTAACTGAAGTTCCCATTTGCTCCCTTGTCTTACGCACCCTATTTACCTCCTTCCAGAACATCTTTTTATTCTCCCTAAAATTTACTGATAGTCTCTCACCCCAACTCTCATATGCCCTTTTTTTCACCTCTTGCACCTTTCTCTTGACCTCCTGTCTCTTTCTTTTATACTTCTCCCACTCAATTGCATTTTTTCCCTGCAAAAATCGTCCAAATGCCTCTCTCTTCTCTTTCACTAATACTCTTACTTCTTCATCTCACCACTCACTACCCTTTCTAAACAGCCCACCTCCCACTCTTTTCATGCCACAAGCATCTTTTGCGCAATCCATCACTATATATATATATATATGTGTGTGTGTGTGTATATATGGTATAAGTTTGTTGAGTATTCCTGAGAAATCATATGGGCGGGTATTGATTGAGCGGGTGAAGGCTTGTAAAGAGCATCATACTGGGGAAGAGCAGTGTGGTTTCAGAAGTGGTAGAGGATGTGTGGATCAGGTGTTTGCTTTGAAAAATGTATGTGAGAAATACTTAGAAAAGTAAATGGATTTGTATGTAGCATTTATGGATCTGGTGAAGGCATATGATAGAGTTTATAGAGATGCTCTGTGGAAGGTATTAAGAATATATTGTGTAGGAAGCAAGTTCTTAAAAGCAGTGAAAAGTTTTTATCGAGGATGTACGGCATGTGTACGTGTAGGAAGAGAGGAAAGTGATTGGTTTTCTATGAATATAGGTTTGCGGCAGGGGTGTGTGATGTCTCCAAGGTTGTTTAATTTGTTTATGGTATGGGCTGTTAGGGACGTGAATGCAAGGGTTTTGGAAAGAGGGGCAAGTATGCAGTCTGTTGCTGATGAGAGAGCTAGGGAAGTGAGACAATTTTTGTTCGCTGATGATATAGCGCTGGTGGCTGATTCATGTGAGAAAGTGCAGAAGCTGGTAAAAGAGTTTGGTAAAGTGTGTGAATGAAGAAATTTGAGAGTAAATGTGAATAAGAGCAAGGTTATTAGGTACAGTAGGGTTGAGGGTCAAGTCAATTGGGAGGTAAGTTTGAATGGAAAAAAACTGGAGGAAGTAAATTGTTATATATATATATATATATATATATATATATATATATATATATATATATATATATATATATATATATATATATATATATATATATATATATATATATATATATATATATATATATATATATATATATATATATATATATATATATATATATATATATATATATATATATATATATATATATATATATATATATATATATATATATATATATATATATATATATATATATATGTACATATATATATGTATAGGTGAGCCAGGTGAGGATATTCCCTCAGTGGCCCAGTTCTCTGTTCTTAACGCTACCACGCTAACGCGGGAAATGGCGAATAGTTTGAAAAAAAAAAAGAAATATATATATATATATATATATATATATATATATATATATATATATATATATATATATATATATATATATATATATATATATATATATATATGTACATATATATATGTACATATATATATGTACAGGTGAGCCAGGTGAGGATATTCCCTCAGTGGCCCAGTTCTCTGTTCTTAACGCTACCACGCTAACGCGGGAAATGGCGAATAGTTTGAAAGAAAAAAAAAAAATATATATATGTCAGTTAGTTTGATTAAAAGGATATATGTGTCAGGGGTGGAGGGAACGAGGAGAAGTGGGACACCAAATTGGAGGTGGGCAGATGTAGTGAAAAAGATTTTGAGTGATCGAGGAATGAACATGCAGGAGGGTGAAAGGCGTGCAAGGAATGTAGTGAATTGGAACGATGTGGTATACAGGGGTCGACCCCTGGTCTACACATCCTCTACCATTTCTGCAACCACACTGCTCTTCCCCATTCTGATGCTCTATACATGACTTCACCCTCTCAATCAATAACCTCCCATATAATTTTCCAGGAATACTCAACAGACTTATACCTCTGTAATTTGAGCACTCACTCTTGTCCCCTTTGCCTTTCTACAATGGCACTATGCAAGCATTCCGCCAATCCTCAGGCACCTCACCATGAATCATACATCCATTAAATAACCTTACCAAGCAGTCAACAATACAGTAACCCTCTTTTCTAATAAATTCCACTGCAATACCATCCAAACCTGCTGCCTTGCCGACTTTCATCTTTTGCAAAGCTTTTACTACCTCTTCTCTGTTTACCAAATTATTTTCCCTAACCCTCTCACTTTGCACACCACCTCGACCAAAACACCCTATATCTGGCACTCTATCATGAAACACATTAAACAAACCTTCAAAATACTCACTCCATCTTCCCACATCACCACTGTTTGTTATCACCTCCCCATTAGCCCCCTTCACTGAAGTTATCATTTGCTCCCTTGTCTTACGCACTTTAATTACCTCCTTCCAGAACATCTTTTTATTCTCCCTAAAATTTAATGATACTCTCTCACTCCAACTCTCATTTGCCCTCTTTTTCACCTCTTGCACCTTTCTCTTGACCTCCTATCTCTTTCTTCTATACATTTCCAACTCATTTGCATTTTTTCCCTGCAAAAGTCGTGCAAATGCCTCTCTATTCTCTTTCACTAATAATCTTACTTCTTCATCCCACCATTCACTACCCTTTCTACTCAACCCACCTCCCACGCTTCTCATGCGACAAGCATCTTTTGCGCAAGCCATCACTGCTTCCCTAAATGCATCCCATTCCTCCCCCACTCCCCTTACCTCCTTTGTTCTCACCTTTTTTCATTCTGTACTCAGTCTCTCCTGGTACTTCCTCACACAAGTCTCCTTCCCAAGCTCACTTACTCTCACCACCCTCTTCACCCCAACATTCTCTCTTCTTTTCTGAAAACCCATGCAAATCTTCACCTTCGCCTCCACAAGATAATGATCAGATATCCCTCCATTTGCACCTCTCAGCACATTAACATCCAAAAGTCTCCCTTTCGCGCGCCTGTCAATTAACACGTAATCCAATAACGCTCTCTGGCCATCTCTTTTACTTACACATATATATATATATATATATATATATATATATATATATATATATATATATATATATATATATATATATATATATATATATATATATATATATATATATATATATATATATATATATATATATATATATATATATATATATATATATATATATATATATATATATATATATATATATATATATATATATATATATATATTATATATATATATATATATATATATATATATATATATATATATATATATATATATATATATATATATATATATATATATATATATATATATATATATATATATATATATATATATATATTATATGTTCCTATGAGTCCATGGGGAAAATGAAACACGAAAAGTTCCCAAGTGCACTTTCGTGTAATAATCACATCATCAGGGGAGACACAAGAGAGGAATATAACAGTCAGTTGATATACATCGACGAGACGAAGCTAGGACGCCATTTGGTAAACATGTTTACCAAATGGCGTCCTAGCTTCGTCTCTTCGATGTATATCAACTGACTGTTATATTCCTCTCTTGTGTCTCCCCTGATGATGTGATTATTACACGAAAGTGAACTTGGGAACTTTTCGTGTTTAATTTTCCCCGTGGACCAATAGGAATATCTTGATCACGAGCAAAATTGTGATCCTTTGCAACACATATATGTATGTAAATATTTTATTACTATACTTTGCCGCTGTCTCCCGCGTTAGCGACGTAGTGCAAGGAAAGAGATGAAAATATAGCCCAACCCACCCACATACACATGTATATACATACACGTCCACACACACACATATGCATACCTATACATCTCAACGTATACATATATATACACATACATACATATACATATATATATACACATACATACATATACATATATATACACATACATACATATACATATATATACACATGTACAAATGCATACTGTCTGACCTTATTCATTCTCGTCGCCACCACGCCACATAGTGAAATACCAACCCCCCACCCCCCCTGCACATTCGCGAGGTAGCGCTATTAAAAGACAAAAATGGCCACATTCGTTCACACTCATTCTCTAGCTGTCATGTATAATCCACCGAAACTACAGCTCCCTTTCCACATCCAGGCCACACAGAACTTTTCATGGTTTATCACAGACGCTTCACATGCCCTGGTTCAATCCAATGACAGCACGTCGACCCCGGTATACCACAGCGATCCAATTCACTCTATTCCTTGCACGCCTTTCACCCTCCTGCATGTTCAGGCACAATCTTTTGCACTCCATCTTTCCACCTATAATTTGGTCTCCTACTTTTCCTCGTTCCTTCCACTTCTGACACATATATCCTCTTGGTCAATATTTCCTCACTCATTCTCTCCATGTGACCAAACTATTTCAAAAAACCCTATTGTGCTCTCTCAACCACACTCTTTTTACCACCACATATCTCCCTTACCCTTTCATTACTTACTCGGTCAAAACACCTCACACCACATATTGTCCTCAACCATCTTATTTCTAGCACATCCACCCTCCTCCGCACAACCCTACCGATAGCTGATGCCTCGCAACCATATATCATTGTTGTAACCACTATTCCTTCAAACATACCCATTTTTGCTTTCAAAGATAACATTCTTCAACGCTCCCAGGACTTTCGCCCCCTCCCCCACCCTATGATTCACTTTCGCTTCCATGGTTCCACCCGCTGCCAAATCCACTCCCAGATATCTAAAACACTTCACTTCATCCGATTTTTCTCCATTCAAACTTACCTCCCAAATGATCTGTCCCTCAACTTTACTGTAGCTAATAACTTTGCTCTTCTTCACATTTACTCACAGCTTTCTTTCACACACTTTACCAAACTCAGTCACCATTTTTATTTTCATACATATTCACCTTATCCCGCGTTAGCGAGGTAGCGTTAAGAACAGAGTAGTGAGCCCTAGAAGGTATATTCTCACGTGGCCCACCTCTCCGTTCCTTCTTTTAGAAAATTATAAACGGGAGGGGAGGATTGCCAGTATCATCAGCGAACAACAACTGACTCACTTCCCAAGCTCTCTCATCTTCAACACACTTCATACTTGCCCCTCTTTACAAAACTCTTGCATTTACCTCCCTAACAACCCCATCCATAAACAAATTAAACAACCTTGGAGACATCACACACCCCTGCCGCAAACCTACATTCACTGAGAACTATTCACTTTCCTCTCTTCCTACACGTACACATGCCATATATCCTCGAGAAAAACTTTTCACTGCTTCTAACAACTTGCCTCCCACACCATATATTCTTAATACCTTCCACAGAGCATCTCTATCAACTTTATCATATGCCTTCTCCAGATCCATAAATGCTACTTACAAATCCATTTGCTTTTCTAAGTATTTCTCACATACATTCTTCAAAGCAAACACCTGATCCAAACATCCTTTACCACTTCTGAAACCACACTGCTCTTCCCCAATCTGATTCTCTGTACATGCCTTCACCCTCTCAATCAATACCCTCCCATATAATCTACCAGGAATACTCAACAAACTTATACCTTTGTAATTTGAGCACTCACTTTTATCCCCTTTGCCTTTGTACAATGGCACTATGCACGCATTCCGCCAATCCTCAGGCACCTCACCATGAGTCATACATACATTAAATAACCTTACCAACCAGTCAATAATACAGCCACCACTTTTTTAATAAATATATATATTATCCCTGGGGATAGGGGATTAAGAATACTTCCCACGCATTTCCTGCGTGTCATAGAAGGCGACTAAAAGAGGAGGGAGCGGGGGGCTGGATATCCTCCCAATCGTTCTTTTTTTTTTTAATTTTCCAAAAGAAGGAACAGAGGTGGCCAGGTGAGGATATTCCAAGAAAGGCCCAGTCTTCTGTTCTTCACGCTACCTCGCTAACGCGGAAAATGGCGATTAATTTAAAAGAAAAGAATATATATATATATATATATATATATATATATATATATATATATATATATATATATATATATATATATATATATATACTTTTTTTTTTCTTTTTTGCTTTGTCACTGTCTCCCGCCTTTCCGAGGTAGCGCAAGGAAATAGACAAAAGAAATGGCCCAATCCACCCCCATACACATGTATATACATACGTCCACACACGCAAATATACATACCTACATAGCTTTCCATGGTTTACCCCAGACGCTTCACATGCCCCGATACAATCCACTGACAGAACGTCAATCCCGGTATACCACATCGCTCCAATTCACTCTATTCCTTGCCCTCCTTTCACCCTCCTGCATGTTCAGGCCCCGATCACACAAAATCTTTTTCACTCCATCTTTCCACCTCCAATCTGGTCTCCCTCTTCTCCTCGTTCCCTCCACCTCCGACACATATATCCTCTTGGCCAATATTTCCTCACTCATTCTCTCCATGTGCCCAAACCACTTTAAAACACCCTCTTCTGCTCTCTCAACCACGCTCTTTTTATTTCCACACATCTCTCTTACCCTTAAGTTACTCACTCGATCAAACCACCTCACACCACACATTGTCCTCAAACATCTCATTTCCAGCACATCCATCCTCCTGCGCACAACTCTATCCATAGCCCACGCCTCGCAACCATAGAACATTGTTGGAACCACTATTCCTTCAAACATACTCATTTTTGCTTTCCGAGATAATGTTCTCGACTTCCACGCATTCTTCAAGGCCCCCAGAATTTTCGTCCCCTCCCCCACCCTATGATCCACTTCCGCTTCCATGGTTCCATCCGCTGCCAGATCCACTCCCAGATATCTAAAACACTTCACTTCCTCCAGTTTTTCTCCATTCAAACTCACCTCCCAATTGACTTGACCCTCAACCCTACTGTACCTTGCTCTTATTCACATTTACTTTTAACTTTCTTCTTCCACACACTTTACCAAACTCAGTCACCAGCTTCTGCAGTTTCTCACATGAATCAGCCACCAGCGCTGTATCATCAGCGAACAACAACTGATAGAGTTGATAGAGATGCTCTGTGGAAGGTAATAAGAATATATGGTGTGGGAGGAAAGTTGTTAGAAGCAGTGAAAAGTTTTTATCGAGGATGTAAGGCATGTGTACGTGTAGGAAGAGAGGAAAGTGATTGGTTCTCAGTGAACGTAGGTTTGCGGCAGGGGTGCGTGATGTCTCCATGGTTGTTTAATTTGTTTATGGATGGGGTTGTTAGGGAGGTAAATGCAATAGTTTTGGAAAGAGGGGCAAGTATGAAGTCTGTTGGGGATGAGAGAGCTTGGGATATATATATATATATATATATATATATATATATATATATATATATATATATATATATATATATATATATATATATATATATATATATATATATATATATATATATATATATATATATATACGTATATATATATATATATATATATATATATATATATATATATATATATATATATATATATATATATATATAAATATATATATATGTATATATATATATATATATATATATATATATATATATATATATATATATATATATATATATATATATATATATATATATATATATATATATATATATATATATATATATATATATATATATATATATATATATATATATATATATATATATATATATATATATATATATATATATATATATATATATATATTACAGAGGTATAAGTTTGTTGAGTATTCCTGGTAAATTATATGGGAGGGTATTGATTGAGAGGGTGAAGGCATGTACAGAGCATCAGATTGGGGAAGAGCAGTGTGGTTTCAGAAGTGGTAGAGGATGTGTGAATCAGGTGTTTCCTTTGAAGAATGTATGTGAGAAATACTTAGAAAAGCAAATGGATTTGTATGTAGCATTTATGGATCTGGAGAAGGCATATGATAGAGTTGATAGAGATGCTCTGTGGAAGGTATTAAGAATATATGGTGTCAGTGGCAAGTTGTTAGAAGTAGTGAAAAGTTTTTATCGAGGATGTAAGGCATGTGTACGTGTAGGAAGAGAGGAAAGTGATTGGTTCTCTGTGAAAGTAGTTTGCGGCAGGGGTGTGTGATGTCTCCATGGTTGTTTAATTTGTTTATGGGTGGGGTTGTTAGGGAGGTGAATGCAAGAGTTTTGGAAAGAGGGGCAAGTATGAAGTCTGTTGGGGATGAGAGAGCTTGGGAAGTGAGTCAGTTGTTGTTCGCTGATGATACAGCGCTGGTGGCTGATTCATGTGAGAAACTGCAGAAGCTGGTGACTGAGTTTGGTAAAGTGTGTGAAAGAAGAAAGTTAAGAGAAAATGTGAACAAGAGCAAGGTTATTCGGTACAGTAGGGTTGAGGGTCAAGTCAATTGGGAGGTGAGTTTGAATGGAGATAAACTGGAGGAAGTAAAGTGTTTTAGATATCTGGGAGTGGATCTGGCAGCGTATGGAACCATGGAAGCGGAAGTGGATCATAGGATGGGGGAGGGGGCGAATATTCTGGGAGCCTTGAAGAATGTGTGGAAGTCGAGAACATTATCTCGGAAAGCAAAAATGAGTATGTTTGAAGGAATAGTGGTTCCAACAATGTTCTATGGTTGCGAGGCGTGGGCTATGGATAGAGTTGTGCGCAGGAGGATGGATGTGCTGGAAATGAGATGTTTGAGGACAATGTGTGGTTTGAGGTGGTTTGATCGAGTGAGTAACGTAAGGGTAAGAGACATGTGTGGAAATAAAAAGAGCGTGGTTGAGAGAGCAGAAGAGGGTGTTTTGAAATGATTTGGGCACATGGAGAGAATGAGTGAGGAAAGATTGACCAAGAGGATATATGTGTCGAAGGTGGATGGAACGAAGATAAGAGGGAGACCAAATTGGAGGTGGAAAGATGGAGTGAAAAAGATTTTGTGTGATCGGGGCCTGAACATGCAGGAGGGTGAAAGGAGGGCAAGGAATAAAGTGAATTGGATCGATGTGGTATACCGGGGTTGACGTGCTGTCAGTGGATTGAATCAGGGCATGTGAAGCGTCTGGGGTAGACCATGGAAACCTGTGTAGGTATGTATATTTGCGTGTGTGGACGTATGTATATACATGTGTATGGGGGTGGGTTCGGCCATTTTCTTTCGTCTGTTTCCTTGTGCTACCTCGCTAACGCGGGAGACAGCGACAAAGCAAAAAAAGAAAAAGAAAAAAAAAATATATATATATATATACATATATATATATATATATATATATATATATATATATATATATATATATATATATATATATACATATATATATATATATATGTATATATATATATATATATATATATATATATATATATATATATATATATATATATATATATATATATATATATATATATATATATATACATATATATATATATATATATATATATATATATATATATATATATATATATATATATATATATATATATATATATATGTATATATATATATATATATATATATATATATATATATATATATATATATATATATATATATATATATATATATATATATATATATATATATATATATATATATATATATATATACACAAATTAAACAACCATGGAGACATCACACACCCCTGCCGCAAACCTACATTCACTGGGAACCAATCACTTTCCTCTCTTCCTACACGTACACATGCCTTACATCCTCGATAAAAACTTTTCACTGCTTCTAACAACTTGCCTCCCACACCATATATTCTTAATACCTTCCACAGAGCATCTCTATCAACTCTATCATATGCCTTCTCCAGATCCATAAATGCTACATACAAATCCATTTGCTTTTCTAATTATTTCTCACATACATTTTTCAAAGTAAACACCTGATCCACACATCCTCTACCACTTCTGAAACCACACTGCTCTTCCCCAATCTGATGCTCTGTACATGCCTTCACCCTCTCAATCAATACCCTCCCATATAATTTGCCAGGAATACTCAACAAACTTATACCTCTGTAATTTGAGCACTGACTCTTATCCCCTTTGCCTTTGTACAATGGCACTATGCACGCATTCCGCCAATCCTCAGGCACCTCACCATGAGTCATTTATACATTAAATAACCTTACCAACCAGTCAACAATACAGTCACCCCCTTTTTTAATAAATTCCACTGGAATACCATCCAAACCTGCTGCCTTGACGGCTTTCATCTTCGGCAAAGCTTTTACTACCTCTTCTCTGTTTACCAACTCATTTTCTCTAACCCTCGCACTTTGCACACCACTTCGACCAAAACACCCTATATCTGCCACTCTATCATCAAACACATTCAACAAACCTTCAAAATACTCATTCCATCTCCTTCTCACATCACCAATACTTGTTATCACCTCCCCATTTGCGCCCTTCACTGAAGTTCCCATTTGCTCCCTTGTCTTACGCGCTTTATGTACCTCCTTCCAGAACATCTTTTTATTTTCCTTAAAATTTAATGATACTCTCTCACCCCAACTCTCATTTGCCCTTTTTTCACCTCTTGCACCTTTCTCTTGACCTCCTGTCTCTTTCTTTTATACGTCTCCCACTCAATTTCATTTTTTCCCTGCAAAAATCGTCCAAATGCCTCTCTCTTCTCTTTCACTAATACTCTTACTTCTTCATCCCACCACTCACTACCCTTTCTGTTAGGGAGGTGAATGCAAGAGTTTTGGAAAGAGGGGCAAGTATGAAGTCTGTTGGGGATGAGAGAGCTTGGGAAGTGAGTCAGTTGTTGTTCGCTGATGATACAGCGCTGGTGGCTGATTCATGTGAGAAACTGCAGAAGCTGGTGACTGAGTTTGGAAAAGTGTGTGAAAGAAGAAAGTTAAGAGTAAATGTGAATAAGAGCAAGGTTATTAGGTACAGTAGGGTTGAGGGTCAATTCAATTGGGAGGTGAGTTTGAATGGAGAAAAACTGGAGGAAGTGAAGTGTTTTAGATGTCTGGGAGTGGATCTGGCAGCGGATGGAACCATGGAAGCGGAAGTGGATCATAGGGTGGGGGAGGGGGCGAAAATTCTGGGAGCCTTGAAGAATGTGTGGAAGTCGAGAACATTATCTCGGAAAGCAAAAATGGGTATGTTTGAAGGAATAGTGGTTCCAACAATGTTGTATGGTTGCGAGGCGTGGACTATGGATAGAGTTGTGCGCAGGAGGATGGATGTGTTGGAAATGAGATGTTTGAGGACAATGTGTGGTGTGAGGTGGTTTGATCGAGTAAGTAACGTAAGTTTAAGAGAGATGTGTGGAAATAAAAAGAGCGTGGTTGAGAGAGCAGAAGAGGGTGTTTTGAAATGGTTTGGTCACATGGAGAGAATGAGTGAGGAAAGATTGACCAAGAGGATATATGTGTCGGAGGTGGAGGGAACGAGGAGAAGAGGGAGACCAAATTGGAGGTGGAAAGATGGAGTGAAAAAGATTTTGTGTGATCGGGGCCTGAACATGCAGGAGGGTGAAAGGAGGGCAAAGAATAGATTGAATTGGAGCGATGTGGTATACCGGGGTTGACGTGCTGTCAGTGGATTGAATCAAGGCATGTGTATGGGGGTGGGTTGGGCCATTTCTTTCGTCTGTTTCCTTGCGCTACCTCGCAAACGCGTGAGACAGCGATAAAGAAAAAAAAAAAAAAAAAAATATATATATTATATATATATATATATATATATATATATATATATATATATATATATATATATATATATATATATATATATATATATATATATATATATATATATACACATATATATATGTATATATATATATATATATATATATATATATATATATATATATATATATATATATATATATATATATATATATATATATATATATATATATGTTACTAGGTATACGCAAATGATATAAATATATGGACTCCCTTTTTTGTCTTATTCTACTTTTAGATTTCTTTTACTCTCCTACTTTTGTTTTTCCTAGGTTAACTAGGGTATTTGGTAAGCAAGACACTGCTTTAAGATACATCATACTAGTTTGGTACTTTTGTAAACCTAAATGTAATGGTTAACTTTATTGACCATGAGAACATAGGCCAGCCAGGGGTCGGACGCGCATAGATTCCAATCTTTAGTATGGCTATCGGCCCACACCCAGCCTAGATTATCATCCTCTCCTTGGGGCTTATCGATAGACAGGTACCTGTATTAAACTGGTGTGTGTCTGTGCGTGTGTGTGTGTGTGTGTGTGTGTGTGTGGGTGTGTATGTGTTTGTTTGTAAAAGTAAAGACATGATACATATATACAAGGTTAAAAAACGGAACAACACGTGTGTAAAACCCCCTCCTCTTAACACAAAAGCAGTAATCACAGATTCTATTCACACACACACACACACACACACACACACACACACACACACACACACACACACACACACACACACACACACACACACACACACACACACACAGGCTAGCCAAAGCAAGGCACCCATATATCAACTAACGCAGAGATGAGGATGAACGGCCAGTTGGGTTGGCTGTGGGATGACTGTAGCCCCCAAGACTCGAATCCGGTTTGGTCCATGAGTGAATGATGGTCAGCAACGATAACCATTATAACACGAAAGTATCTTTACTATTTTCGTTTTACGGGGAGATAGTTTTACACTTGTGTTGCCCCGTTTTCTTGACCTTGTTTATATTAGGCATGAATGTACATAACCACATACATCCTTAGCTTATGTGAGGTACCCATTCTATCAACTAGCCCCTAGAGAAAGATGAACAGATGGGTTGACTGGGACTGGCTACCGTGACCAGGACTCGAACTAATGCTTATTTTCATCCCAGGTGGCTCTGGCATTTGTGAAGGTCAGTAACGCTTACTGATACGCCACTGAAGTCCATGTTCGTGTGTATGTATCTGTGTTCTCTAGAAATTTATGTTTTTCCTCTTCGATCTGTACTGTATTTTTTCACCTTACATGTGCGTTCTTGTCGTCATTAGCGGTTGCTAGAACTAGTACATATCCCAATCTGTACAACATGAATAGAATTATCAACATTAATCTGTAGGAACAAATCACCTCACTCGTTCCTCGGCTGACTATAAATGACTCAGATTGCAAAGGTGCACTGCAATCTGTATTGGCGCTGAGTAAGATATTGGGATCATTCGCAGCAGCTTCTCCTGGTCGTATCCATTTCTAAACTTCAGCGATTGGACCATTAGTTTGTGGACCGCTGGTCTGGCCTGAATGAAGGACCTTAACTTGCATTGGTCTACACGACAACTCCTTAACCTTTATTTTGATTAAGAATGTACCTGATGAATCCTGCCCTCTAACTAACGTGTCTTGTGCCAAACAAAAAAGAACTTAACTGTTATTGTTGTTATCAAAACTTTCTCGACAGAGATGTCTGTTGTCCTGGACGGTCTTGATGGAAGAGATTGTTGTCTATGGACGGTTTTGACGGAGAACCCTGTTGTCTATGGACGGTTTTGACGATGAATCCTGTAGTCTATGGACGCGCTCGACAGAATAGCGTTTTCTCCAAGGACGTTCTTGACAAAGAAACCTACGACAAATAAATCTGTTGTCTAAGGACGCTCTTGACAGAGAAGAGTGGTCTTGGGACGGTCCTGACAGCGAGTCCTGTTGTAGAGAAACCGTTCATCTCAACTTTAGATGTTGAATTTATGGGTATCATCTTGTTAATAATCATTTAGCCTGTTGGATGGTAGCACTACCTAGTTATATGAATATGAATATCATTCTAGATGACGACACAGTACTGAAGCTCCCTGGTGTTTTCCACGTGATTCAGAGACGTATTCGATGATACATATGAGTGTGGTGTGTGTTCGTTGGATATTATGAATACACAGGTCTTAAGATGTTGTGGATTTCCAAAAATGACAAAGAGAGAGAGAGAGAGAGAGAGAGAGAGAGAGAGAGAGAGAGAGAGAGAGAGAGAGAGAGAGAGAGAGAGAGAGAGAGAGAGAGAGAGAGAGAGAGAGAGAGAGAGAGAGAGAGAGAGTGTTAGATAGACAAAGACATACCCCATACAGACCCAAGGTCCAATCAAGGTGGTCTAGCATTAACGCGAAAAAAAAAATAAATAAATCGTCATTCTTGTAAACAGTAAAAGAAAAGGATAGCAAAATAAAGTTGGGCTTTCTCCTCACATTCCCATCCCTATGGCACATGCCAGCAGGAAAACAAGTAGAAAAATACCTCGCAGGAGTAATAAGCCTGAAGGAAATACTTTATTGGAAAATCATAAAGCAGAATGAACATGAATATGTCATGCATCCCATCAACGACATGCATCCCTTCACTTTTTATCATAAAGATATATCAAAGATGAACTTGAACTCAAGCCTCTCGACTTACTATGCATATATCAATCCTTATGTTGTTGAATCCTTTAAGTATTTTTAAACATTCTATCAATTTGCCCCGGAGGCGACTCTTGCTTATGGAAAACAAGTTAATTCTCGCAGTTTCTCCTCATACGGCTTGTTACGTAAGGAGGGAATCAATTTAGCTGCATTTCGTTGCACTGATTCAAATATAAGAATGACCTTACTGAAATGGGGGGCCCAAAACTGAAGTGCATATTCGAGAAATGGTCTAACTAAACCTAAGGTCTAGTGGCAACATCATATCCTTGCATTTATACGTAAAGTTTCTGTTTAGAAATCTTAACATTGTATTAGCGTTTTTAGAAGCTTCATTGCAATGCTGGGACAATTTGAAGTTTTTAGAGACCCCCTGATCTCTAATTTTATTCCTACTTCTAACAGCTAACATTTATTGACGTCAAATGGCATTTGCCTTTTACTAGACCATTCAGCGATTTTATGTAGATCCTCTTGTAATCTTAGCCTATCTTCATCGGTGAATATGGCACTGCCAATCTTTGTGTCATCTGCAAATTTGGACACTACGAATTTAGCACTGCGTCATTATCGTTAATATAAATGATGAAAAGAATAGGCCAAAGTCCTGATCCCTGAAGGACTCCACCAGTAACGGGTGACCACGGTGATCATTCTCCATTCATTGCGACTCTCTCCTTCCTATCACGTAATACAGACACACACACACACACACACACACACACACACACACACACACACACACACACACACACACACACACACACAGGCTAGCCCAAGCAAGGCACCCATATATCGACTAACGCAGAGATGAGAATGAACGGTCAGTTGGGTTGGCTGTCGGATGACTGTAGCCCCCAAGACTCGAATCCGGTTTGGTCCATGAGCGAATTATGGTCAGCAACGATAACCATTATAACACGAAAGTATCTTTGCTATTTTTGTTTTACGGGGAGATAGTTATACACTTGTGTTGCCCCGTTTTCTTAACCTTGTTTATATTGGCCATGAATGCACTTAACCACATACATCCTTAGCTTATATCAGGTACCCATTCTATGAACAAGCCCCTAGAGAAAGATGAACAGATGGGTGGACAGTGGACTGGCTACCGTGACCATGATTTGAACTAATGCTTATTTTGATCCCAGGTGGCTCTGGCATCTGTGACGGTCAGTAACGCTAACTGATACACCACTGAGGTCCATGCCCGTATGTATGTATCTATGTTCTCTCGAGAATTATGCTTTTCCTCTTCGATCTATACTATTTTTTTCACCTTACATGTGCGTTCTTGTCGTCAATAGCGGTTGCTAGAACAAGTACATATCCTAATCGGTACAACATAAAAAGAATTATTAACATTAATCTGTAGAAACAAATCACATCACTCGTTCCTCGGCCGAATATAGATGATTCAGATTGCAAAGGTGCACTGCAATCTGTATTGGCGCTGAGTAAGATATTGGGATGATTTGCAGCAGCTGCTCCTGGTCGTATCCATTTCCCGGAAAGGTATTGCTAAACTTCAACGATTGAATCATTAGTTTGTGGACCGCTGGTCCGGCCTGAATGAAGGACCTCAACTTGCATTGGTCTACACGACAACTTCTTAACCTTTATTTTGATTAAGAATGTACCTGATGAATCCTGCCCTCCAACTAACGTGTCTTTTGCCACACAAAAAAAGAACGTAACTGTTATTGTTGTTGTCAAAACTTTCTTGACAGAGACGTCTGTTGTCCCTGGACGGTTTTGATGGAAGAGATTGTTGTCTATGGACGGTTTTGACGGAGGAGCCTATTGTCCGTGGATGCTTTTGACGAAGAAGCCTATAGTCTAGGGACGCGCTCAACAGAATAGCGAGTTGTCCAAGGACGTTTTTGGCAAAAAAAACCTACGACAAATAAGTCTGTTGTCTAAGGACGCTCTTGACAGAGAAGCGTGGTCTTGAGACGGTCCTGACAGCGAGTCCTGTTGTGGAGAAACCGTTCATCTCAACTTTAGGTGTTGAATTTATGGGTATCATCTTGTTTATAATTATTTAGGCTGCAGGATGGCAGCACTACCTAGTTATATGAATGTGAATATCATTCCAGATGACGACACAGTACTGAAGCTCCCTGGTGTTTTCCACGTGATACAGAGAGGTATTCGATGATACATATGAGTGTGGTGTGTGTTCGTTGGATATTATGAATACACAGGTCTTAAGATGTTGTGGATTTCCAAAAATGACAAAAAGAGAGAGAGAGAGAGAGAGGGAGAGAGAGAGAGAGAGAGAGAGAGAGAGAGAGAGAGAGAGAGAGAGAGAGAGAGAGAGAGAGAGAGAGAGAGAGAGAGAGAGAGAGAGAGAGTTAGACATAGACATAGACCATACAGACCCAAGTTCCAGTCAAGGTGGTCTGGCCTTAACGCGAAAAAAATAATCGTCATTCTTGTAAGCAGGAAAAGAAAAGGATAGCAAAACAAAGTTGGGCTTTCTCCTCACCTTCACTCCCTCCGGTACATGCCAGCAGGAAAACAAGTAGAAAAATACCTTGCAGGAGTAATAAGCCTGAAGGAAATTTTTTATTGGAAAATCATAAAGCAGAATGAACATGAATATGTCATGTATCCCTTAACGACATGCATCCCTTCACTTTTTATTATAAAGGAAATATTAAGGATAAACTTGAACTCAAACCTCTCGACTTCCTATGCATATATCATTCCTTATGTTGTTGAATCCTTTAAGTATTTTTAATCATTCTATCAATTTGCCCCGGAGGCGACTCTTGCTTAAGGAGAACAAGTTTGATTCTCCCAGTTTCTCCTCATACGGCTTGTTACGTAAGGAGGGAATCAATTTAGCTGCACTTCGCTGCATAGACTGTGATATAAGAATGACCTTGCTGAAGTGGGGGCCCCAAAACTGCAGTGCATATTTGAGATGTGGTCTTACTAAACCTAGGTCTACTGTCAAAATCATATCCTTGTAGTTATACGTAAAGTTTCTGTTTAGAAATCTTAACATTGTATTTCCTTTTTTGGAAGCTTCATTGCCATTCTGGGAGAATTTGAAGTTATGAGAAACCCCCTAATCTCTCACAGTAGGGGTGTCCTTTATCGTATGGCCCATACGTTCATAATTTTTTTTACGGTGACCTACTTGCAACAGCTAACATTTATTGACGTCAAAAGGCAATTGCCGTTTAGTAGACCATTCAGCGATTTTATGTAGATCCTCTTGTAATCTTAGCCTATCTTCGTCGGTGAAGATGGCACTGCCAATCTTTGTGTCATCTGCAAATTTGGACACTACGAATTTTGCACTGCGTCATTATCGTTAATATAAATGATGAAAAGAATGGGCCAAAGTCCTGATCCCTGAGGGACTCCATTAGTAACGGGTGACCACGGTGATCATTCTCCTTTCATTGCGACTCTCTGCTTCCTATCACGTAATATAGACAAACACACACACACACACACACACACACACACACACACACACACACACACACACACACACACACACACACAGGCTAGCCCAAGCAAGGCACCCATATATCGACTAACGCAGAGATAAGGATGAACGGCCAGTTGGGTTGACTGTGGGCTGACTGTAGCCCCGAAGACTCGAATCCGGTTTGGTCCATGAGTGAATTATGGTCAGCAACGCTAACCATTACAACACGAAAGTATGTTTACTATTTTCGTTTTACGGGAAGATAGTTTTACACTCGTGTTGCCCAGTTTTCTTAACCCTGTTTATATTGGCCATAAATGCTCATAATCACATACTTAGATTATGTCAGGTACCCATTCTATCAACTAGCCCCTAGAGAAAGATGAACAGATGGGTGGACTGTGGACCGGCTACCGTGACCAAGATTCAAATTAATGCTTGTTTGATCCCAGGTGGCTCTGGCATGTGTGACGGTCAGTAACGCTTACTGATACGCCAATGAGGTCCATACGCGCGCGCGCGCGCGTGTGTGTGTGTGTGTGTGTGTGTATCTGTGTTCCCTCGAAATTAATGTTTTTCTTCTTCGATCTATACTTTTTTTCACCTTACATGTGCGTTCTTGTCGTCATTACCGGTTGCTAGAACTAGTACATATCCCAATTGTACAACATAAATAGAATTATTAACATTAATCTGCAAGAGACAAATCATCTCACTCTTTCCTCGGCTGACTATAGATGACTCAGATTGGCGCTGAGTAGGACATTGGGATCATTGGCAGCAGCTGCTCCTGGTCGTATCCATTTCCCGGAAAGGTATTGCTAAACTTCAGCGATTGGACCATTAGTTTGTGGACCGCTGGTCTGGCCTGAATGAAGGACCTTAACTTGCATTGGTCTACACGACAACTTCTTAACCTCCATTTTGATTAATATTGTCCCTGATGAATCCTGCCCTCCAACTAACGTATCTTGTGCCAAACAAAAAAAGAACTTAACTGTTATTGTTGTTGTCAAAACTTTCTTGACAGAGACATCTGTTGTCTCTCGACGGTCTTGATGGAAGAGATTGTTGTCTATGGACGGTTTTGACGGAGGAGCCGGTTGTCCATGGAGGGTTTTGACGAAGAAGCCTGTAGTCTAGGGACGCGCTCGAGAAAACAGCGTGTTGTCCAAGGACGTTCTTGACAAAGAAACCTACGACAAATACGCCTGTTGTCTATGGACGCTCTTGACAGAGAAGCGTGGTCTTGGGACGGTCCTGACAGCGAGTCCTGTTGTGGAGAAACCGTTCATCTCAACTTTAGGTGTTGAATTTATGGGTATCATCTTGTTTATAATTATTTAGGCTGCAGGATGGCAGCACTACCTAGTTATATGAATATGAATATCATTCCAGATGACGACACAGTACTGAAGCTCCCTGGTGTTTTCCACGTGATGCAGAGAGGTTTTCGATGATACATATGAGTGTGGTGTGAGTTCGTTGAATATTATGGATACACAGGTCTTAAGATATTGTGGATTTCCAAAAATGACAAAGAGAGAGAGAGAGAGAGAGAGAGAGAGAGAGAGAGAGAGAGAGAGAGAGAGAGAGAGAGAGAGAGAGAGAGAGAGAGAGAGAGAGAGAGAGAGAGAGAGAGAGAGAGAGAGAGAGAGAGAGAGAGAGAGAGAGAGAGAGAGAGAGAGAGAGAGAGAGACCATACAGACCCAAGGTCCAATCAAGGTGGTCTGGCATTAACGCGAAAAAAATAATCGTCATTCTTGTAAGCAGTAAAAGAAAAGGATAGCAAAACAAAGTTGAGCTTTCTCCTCACCTTCACTCATTCCGGTACATGCCAGCAGGAAAACAAGTAGAAAAATACCTTGCAGGAGTAATAAGCCTAAAGGAAATTCTTTATTGGAAAATCATAAAGCAAGATGAACATGAATATGTCATGCCTCCCATCAACGACATGCATCCCTTCACTTTTTATTATATAGGAAATATTAAGGATAAACTTGAACTCAAGCTTCTCGACTTACAATGCATATATCATTCCTTATGTTGTTGAATCCTTTAAGTATTTTTAATCTTTCTATCAATTTGCCCCAGAGGCGTTTCTTGCTTAAGGAGAACAAGTTTAATTCTCTCAGCTTCTCCTCATACGGCTTGTTACGTAAAGAGGGAATCAATTTAGCAGCATGTCGCTGCGCTGACTCTGATATAAGAATGACCTTGCTGAAGTGGGGACCCCAAAACTGCAGTGCATATTTGAGATGTGGTCTAACTAAACCTAGGTCTAGTGCCAAAATCATATCCTTGTAGTTACACGTAAAGTTTCTGTTTAGAAATCTTAACATTGTATTTGCTTTTTTGGAAGCTTCATTGCAATGCTGGGAGAATCTGAAGTTATGAGAGACCCCCTAATCTCTCACAGTAGGTGTGTCCTTTATCGTATGGCCCATATGTTCATAACTTTTTTTCGGTGACCTACTTGCAACAGCTAACATTTACTGACGTCAAATGGCATTTCCCGTTTAGTAGACCATTCAGCGATTTTATCTAAATCCTCTTGTAATCGTAGCCTAACTTCATCAGTGAATATGGCACTGCCAATCTTTGCGTCATCTGCAAATTTGGACACTACGAATTTAGCACTGCGTCATTATCGTTAATATAAATGATGAAAAGAATAGGCCAAAGTCCTGATCCCTGAGGGACTCCACCAGTAGCGGGTGACCACGGTGATCATTCTCCATTCATTGCGACCCTCTGCTTCCTCTCACGTAATATAGACAAACACACACACACACACACACACACACACACACACAGGCTAGCCCAAGCAAGGCACCCATATATCGACTAACGCAGAGATGAGAATGAACGGTCAGTTGGGTTGGCTGTGGGCTGACTGTAGCCCCGAAGACTCGAATCCAGTTTGGTCCATGAGCGAATTATGGTCAGCAACGATAACCATTATAACACGAAAGTATCTTAACTATTTTTGTTTTACGGGGAGATAGTTTTACACTCGTGTTGCCCAGTTTTCTTAACCTTGTTTATATTGGCCATGAATGAACATAATCACATACCTCCCTAGATGAACAGATGGGTGGACTGTGGACCGGCTACCGTGACCAGGATTCGAATTATTGCTTGTTTGATCCCAGGTGGCTCTGGCATGTGTGACGGTCAGTAACGCTAACTGATACGCCACTGAGGTCCATGCGCGCGCGCGTGTGTGTGTGTGTGTGTGTGTGTGTGTGTGTGTGTGTGTGTGTGTACCTGTGTTCCCTCGAAATTAATGTTTTTCTTCTTCGATCTATACTTTTTTTTCACCTTACATGTGCGTTCTTGTCGTCATTACCGGTTGCTATAACTAGTACATATCCCAATTGTACAAGACAAATAGAATTATTAACATTAATCTGCAAGAGACAAATCATCTCACTCTTTCCTCGGCTGACTATAGATGACTCAGATTGGCGCTGAGTAGGACATTGGGATCATTGGCAGCAGCTGCTCCTGGTCGTATCCATTTCCCGGAAAGCTATTGCTAAACTTCAGCGATTGGACCATTAGTTTGTGGACCGCTGGTCTGGCCTGAATGAAGGACCTTAACTTGCATCGGTCTACACGACAACTTCTTAACCTTTATTTTGATTAAGAATGTACCTGATGAATCTTGCCCTCCAACTAACGTGTCTTGTGCCAAACAAAAAAGAACTTAACTGTTATTGTTGTTGTCAAAACTTTCTTGACAGAGACATCTGTTGTCTCTGGACGGTCTTGATGGAAGAGATTGTTGTCTATGGACGGTTTTGACGGAGGAGCCGGTTGTCCATGGAGGGTTTTGACGAAGAAGCCTGTAGTGTAGGGACTCGCTCGAGAAAATAGTGTGTTGTCCAAGGACGTTCTTGACAAAGAAACCTACGACAAATACGCCTGTTGTCTATGGACGCTCTTGACAGAGAAACGTGGTGTTGGGACGGTCCTGACAGCGAGTCCTGTTGTGAAGAAACCGTTCATCTCAACTTTAGGTGTTGAATTTATAGGTATCATCTTGTTTATAATTATTTAGGCTGTAGGATGGTAGCACTACCTAGTTATATGGATATGAATATCATTCCAGATGACGACACAGTACTAAAGCTCCCTGGTGTTTTCCACGTGATACAGAGAGGTATTCGACGATACATGCGAGTGTGGTGTGTGTTCGTTGAATACTATGGATACACAGGTCTTAAGATATTGTGGATTTCCAAAAAATGACAAAGAGAGAGAGAGAGAGAGAGAGAGAGAGAGAGAGAGAGAGAGAGAGAGAGAGAGAGAGAGAGAGAGAGAGAGAGAGAGAGAGAGAGAGAGAGAGAGAGAGTTAGAGACATAGACACATACCACACAGACCCAACGTCCAGTCAAGATGGTCTGGCCTTAAAGCAAATATAAAAAAAAAATCTTCATTCTTGTAAGCAGTAAAGTTAAAGGATAGCAAAACAAATTTGGGCTTTCTCCTCCCCTTCACTCTTTCCGGCACACGCCAGCAGGAAAACAAGTGGAAAAATACCTTGCAGAAGTAATAAGCCTGAAAGAAATTCTTTATTGGAAAATCATAACGCAGAATGAACATGAATATGTCATGCATCCCTCTACGACCTGCATCCCTTCACTTTTTGTTATAAAGGAAATGTTAAGGATGAACTTGAACTCAAGCCTTTCGACTTGCTATGCATATATCATTCCTTATGTTGTTGAATCCTTTAAGTATTTCTAAACATATTATCAATTTGCCCCGGAGGCGACTCTTGCTTATGGAGAACAAGTTAATTCTCCCAGTTTCTCCTCATACGGCTTGTTACGTAAGGAGTGAATCAATTTAGCTGCATTTCGCTTTACTGATTCTAATGTAAGAATGACCTTACTGAAGTGGTGGTTCCAAAACTGCGGTTCATATTCGAGATGTGGTGTGACTAAACCAAGGTCTAGTGGCAATATCATATCCTTGTATTTATACGTAAAGTTTCTGTTTATATATCTTAACACTCTATTTGCTTTCTTGGCAGTTTCATTGCAATGATGGGAGAATTTGAAGTTATTAGAGACCCTTTGATCTCTCACATTAGGGGTGTCCTTTATTTTGTGGCCCATACGTTCATGATTTTTTTTTTTTCGGTTTCCTACTTGCAACAGCTAACAATTATTGACGTCAAATGGCATTTGCCGTTTGCTAGACCATTCAGCGATTTTATCTAGATCCTCTTGTAATCTTAGCCTATCTTCATCGGTGAATATGGCATTGCCAATATTTTTGTCATCTGCAAAATTGGACACTACGAATTTAGCACTGCGTCATTATCGTTAATATAAATGATGAAAAGAATGGGCCAAAATCCTGATCCCTTGGGGACTCCACAAGTAACAGGTGACCACGGTGATGATTCTCCATTCATTGCGACTCTCTACTTCCTATCACGTAACCTGGCTTCTACCCAAATTCGTATGCAACCAGCAATCCCCGAGTCTCGTACTTTATGCATCAGTTTAATGTGTGGGACTTTGCAAAATGCCTTTTGGAAGTTTAGAAATATTATGTCTATTGCTTCTGTCTAGTAGTGAGTATTGAATAATGTAACCTTGCCGTGTGTTAATGATCAGGCTGTGCAATTCCAGATAGGCTTTAATTTCATCTCTGAATGATCGACTCCAGAAGTTTACACACAATTGATATGAGGCTAATTGTTCACTAATTACCAGGCAATTCGAGGCTTCCCATTTTGTTTATAGGAGTGACTTCTACCAGTCTCCAGTCCTGCGGGGCTATTCCACCCTGACCAGATTTAATGAAAATGTGTGTTAACGGTCCGGCAATTTCGTCTTTGGCCTTTTTAATCTTTCGCTGATGGAAACGATCACGACCTGGGCTTTTACTAGCCTTCAACTTATCTGTCTGTGTTAGTATTTCTGTAACTGTGACGTAAATTCTTGTATCGTGTGAGTGCTGTTTATCAGTCTTGAAATTCATGTCGATGCTTACTACTGTAAAAACAGAATCACAAAACTTGTTCAGGGTTGTTGTTATGCTTTTATCATCCACAATGGGGTTTCAGTCCTTGATTGCTATGGTATTCCATATGATTCATATTATTGATATATCCATGAAAATGTTTAAGATCACTATTACTATCTCTTGCAATACTCACCTTGTCTTTTCTCATGGCAATTTTGTCGTCTGAGTGCATTATATTGCGTTGTAATATAATGGTCATTGCCTGGTTTCATAGGCTTACAGAATTTATTTCTGCTCCGTATAGCTCTTGCAGTATCTAAGGAGTAACAATCAGGCTTTTTGTTGGTTTTCATGCTTCTGTCGTGCATGGGAATGAATGTGACTTGAGGTAGTTATTTATCTTAGTCAGTGAGGAAAAAAAAATCAAACTGTTGTACTTGGTAAACAAACATCAGAATATCCTCTACAGAAACTGAGCTGGAATTTCCTGATAATACTTACCTCCTACTCCATAATGAGCATATCTTGTGGAGATATATCTGGATAACAGTATCAGTAAGGATAACACTAATGAACACATTTTGGTATTTTATATTTCGTTGGTGAAATGCTTTCTATCACGAATTGTGGTACGCTAAACACAAAAATGACCATGAAAACGCTCGATTGGATACTGTTTCCAAGAGAAATTCTTTGTCTTAAGTTTTGCATGCAATTCATATCATATTAGTGACACAAGGTACTGTCACTGGCTGATCTTGATTGAACACACCACCTCCTTGCCTGTCGCTTGTTTACAAGTCCTGGTGCATCTCCTGTTGCCGTCCAACTAAAATCTACGAACATCGGTGAACTTCATTTGTCCTGGTACAGTTTCTTTATCGCCGCGACGTCTTGATGAAACGCTCCCCGTGCTCATCGTTCACTGTGCCTCAGTTAGCCGTAAAAAACTCCTGGAGAGAGTGGAGAACATGTATCTTTAAAGTCATTTTGCGTCTTATTTTCTGATAGGATGACAACTGATTTTCACAAGTTCCTTACAGCTGTCAGCCTTTATATATCCTGGAAAGTTTGTTGTTACCAGCGGGAAAGCATTCCACGCTACCTTCTCCTCATCACTGAAGATGCGGTCACACTGTTCATCTCTGAAGAGCTTATGGATGTGTGGACTGACGAAAATACCCTCCTTGATATTCGCCTCAGTGGGCTTTAGGAATTTTCCACCAAAGCACCTAAACGTTAGCCCACATTAATCTAAAGTTTGATGTACAGAGGCGGTAGCAAAATCTTGCTAGGTTCTACCAGTGGAGGATGCTGTGTGTTCTTTATTCCTGGTTCCTTGTTATAACATTCACACAGGAAATAGCAAAAGTTCGTGTAGCCTTGCTGAAGTTCAAGCAAGCAGCCATTGGCATTTCTTGAAGCTGATGCCATTATAATCTGCTTCATGTTGTTATAATATTTCTTTGTATAGACAGGATTGACAGCAACGCGTTGCCATTATGCACCAAAAAGCTTTTAGACTCAACTTTGTATTGAGGGCTGCAATTAGGCCACCTACTTCTTAACTGATGTAGTGAAATTTCTATGGCATGCACGAAACACAGACATTGTCACATTATCATTAAAGAGATTCCAGTATTGCAGTCTCGATCCCAACTGGTTTGTTATACTCTACGGCAGTTCTAAATCTCTGACGAGGTTCCTTTAAAGTCATTTTGCGTGATCCTGTGTGGTTCAGCAGACGTCATGTTAGGTGCAAAATCAGCATCTTTTTATGTTGACGGCTCACATGCTTCAAAAATGTATCATTCTCTTCTTCCTCCGATTTCAGGGATTCTTATTCTTTTTTGGTGGCGTGGGGTGGGGTGGGGTGGGGTGGGGTGGGGTGGGTTGGGGTGAGGGTTGGCGGGGGGTCGAGAACGGGAAGTCCTTCACCGCGAGGTACCCAGTGCAAGAGCTTAGTTTGAGGTCCGCTTTTCCTGGAAATGCCTTGCTGGACTGGAGGCACCATGCAGCTTCTGTTGGCTCCCTCCTCACCCTGAACACGGCTAAAGGCGTCGCTTGCCTTTTCCATGCAACCAGATGCGAAGGTTTGTTGGACAAGCACTGCAACATATGTGTGGGGCCTAACTCATATCATGGTCCCCAGCGTTGAAGCCAAAGTAAAAGTTGTAGGCTTTCTTGATGGTCGATCTTATGGCATGCTTTTGTGATACAAAGGTCACCTCCCACAGATATAATGAAAATTATCTGCACTGTTTATGCACTCAGTCATCATTGTTGACGTTCGGCAATGAAATCACTCAACAGTCAGTCACACGTGGCCCCCCACACAACAGGAACAGTACACTTCAGCAGAATGACAGAAAACTAGCACACGGCACTGCAAGATGCAACAAACTTTGTATTGTATTGTATTTTGAAAAAGAAATTGGTAGCACTACAATATCTAAGCCAACTCCAACTTTATTATAGATACAGGAATACAAAACAATGTCTGCATTACAAGAGCACGACACGTATAAAGACGTCAGATTACGAATAAATGCTTAATGAACGCACATGACACCTGTTCGCTGGGCGACTTCCCAAAAGGGTAGCAATCATAGTGACACAGGACCTGGGTGCTGAGAGCAACATCCACTTTCCGCGCTCTGGTTTGCCTTAAAGCCGCACAACGCCAAAATCAGTGTCATTCATACATACTGAGACACACCTCATATCTTAAAAACTGAAGCCAATTAACAATGCAAGGTATCATATTTCTGCTGCGTCCCCAAATTAGTAAAGATTATCTACTTGCATTTCAGAAACATTTGGTTATTGATTACCATAATCAGACTAACTTCATATTCGCTGGTAACATCGACGATGACAACTTATCTGAATCCTGTCCTAGTCTAGTTTCTTTTCCAGAATTAAAGTCCTGCTGGAAATGTGAAGCGACAGTAACACTTTGACCAAGACCTGTAGCTTATTATCACAAACGTGGAACTGATGATATCACTCTCTAACACAAGATATCCTATCTTCTTGATAATGTACTATATAGTTACTTATGATAATTTAGGAGAATTCTAAACAGTCGTGTTTTCACATGCATCTGTACATGATGTATATCAGTCAGTAAACGTAACAGCAAGCGCCAAAACAGTTTCCTCGACCCCTGAGTTACCGATGCTTTCACGTAACTGCAGCCAAGATACAGCTATCAGTAATAATAGAATTTTCATAAATGTATTAAAGTAAGCTCTGTGTGTGTGTGTGTGTGTGTGTGTGTGTGTGTGTGTGTGTGTGTGTGTGTGTGTGTGTGTGTGTGTTGTTTGTGTGTGTGTGTGTGCGTGTGTGTGTGTGCGTGTGTGTGTGTCTGTGTGTGTCTGTGTGTGTGTTGTTTGTATGTTTGTTTGATTGTTTGTTTGTTTGTTTGTGTGTGTGTGTGTGTGTGTGTGTGTGTGTGTGTTGTTTGATTGTGTGTGTGTGTGTGTGTGTGTGTGTGTGTGTGTGTGTGTGTGTTTGTGTGTGTGTGTGTGTGTGTGTGTGTGTGTGTGTGTGTGTGTGTTGTTTGTTTGTGTGTGTGTGTGTGTGTGTGTGTGTGTGTGTGTGTGTGTGTGTGTGTGTGTGTGTGTGTGTGTGTGTCTGTGTAAACCTCTTAATCACCGAGAGTCAAGTAGCAAGTAACAAATTCTACCACTCTCTCCTCATATGGTTTGTTACACAAGGAAGGAATCAATTTAGCTGCTCTTTGCTGCACTGCTTCAGATTTAAGAATATCTTTGCTAAAGCTGGGGTACCAAAACTGCACTGCATATTGGAGGTGTGATCTAACTAGAATTGGGTATAGTGGTCATATCACATCCTTGCATTTGTACGTAAAGTTTCTGCTAATAAATCCTAACATCCTATTTGTTTTCTTGCCACAGTGCTGGGAGAATTTGAAGTTACTGAAGACAGTGACCCCTGGATCTCTCTCTACCTAATGGCCCATCAGTTTATAATCTAATTTTTTGTTTAGGTTTCATACTTGTTACAGCTGACATTTATGGTTGTTGAATGGTATTTGCCATTTACTAGACCGTTCAGCTATATTATCTACATCTTTATGTGATCTTAGCCAATCTTCTCCAGTTTATATAGCAGTGCCGATCTTTGTGTCATCTGCAAATTTGGACAGTACTCTATTTAGCCCAACCTCAATATCGTTAATATGAATAATGAAAAGTATAGGCCCACGTTCGGATACTTGGGGGACTCCACTTGGAATGGGTGACCAAGGTGATGATTCTCCATTCATTACGACTCCCTGCATCCTGTCATTTAAACAGGCTTCTATTCAGTTTCCAGTACAATCAGCAATTATCGGTGCCCAGACTTTGTGCAATTTAACGTGGGGCACTTTGTCGAATGCTTTCTAGAATGTCAGAAATATTATATCTATTACTTCTGTATTGTCGTGGGTATTGAATACTTTTCGACAAGATGTAAAGTTGTAAGACATGATCTGCGTCTTCTCAAACCATGCTGTGTATTCTTGATCAGGCTCTGTTGTTCCAGATAAGGTACGATTTTATCTCTAATAATCGACTCCAAAAGTTTAAATATAATTGATATAAGGCTAATAGGACGGTAATCACCAGGCAATCCGCGGCTTTTCTTTTTTATACTACACAGGAGTGACGTCTGCAAATCTCCACTCGAGTGGGATTATTCCATCTTGCAGTGATTTATTGAAAATATGGGTTATCAGTCCGGGAATTTTGTGTTTGGTGTTTTCATTTAATCGTGGATAGAAACGATCAGGACTTGGGCTTATATTAGTCTTCAACTTATCTGTGTTAGTATTTCTTTAACTGTTTCGGTAAATCATTGTGTAGGGTGTGTTATTAAACATTGTCTCAAAATTCGTGGCATTGCTTTCTAGTTAAAATACAGAACTAAAAAACTTATTCATGTTGTTGTCCTAGTCCACCCCTTATATTTTTCTTATGAATGATATATCTATAAAATCTTTTAGGATCTCTATCGCCGTCTCTTGCAATACTCACTTCGTATTCTCTTTTGGCTTCTTTGATAAGTCTTTTCACTTACCTTCCGACTGTGTTATATTGCGTTGCAATATTTGGGTCATACTCTGATTTCTTAAGCTAATAGGGTTTATTCTGAGCCTAACAGCTTTGCAATATTTTGGGAGTAACAAGCAGGCTTAATCTTAGTTTTATTGTTTTTGTCGTGCATGGGAATGATTATGACCTGATGGTGCATAAACTAACGCTTAAAACTGGTCCATAATTCTTCTGGGCATGAACCAACGAGGGTCAGACTTTTATGCGTCGTGTAGCTCGTTAAAACCTACCCTTTGAGAGTTAGCGGTAATGATACTGGCTGTGGGGGAGTCGGTTTTGATATTTACGTCGAACCTAACCACGTTATTGTCACAAGTCCTTAGGTGTTAATGGAACCCCTGGGATGCAAGAACTAAATCAATTATATTAGCTTCCCTTGTCGGCTCGGTGACGGTTTGGTAATCATTATTTCTGACAAAGTTGATAAATCCAGCAGATTCACTTTCTACAACTGAGACAGTTAGGTATTTGATTTCTGGAAAATCAAAATTCCAAAGAATGATCGAGTCTTTATCCTGTACTGCTAGTTGTAGACCCTTCTACATGAGTGTCAATATCTGTTCGTTGACTATGGCGTCTTTGGATGAAGTTTATGTAAACTTTGAAGGATTCTGTGCTAATCTGAACACACAAGTGTTCAACAAGAGCAGATGTTTTAGTCTAAATTTTGAAGGGGTTTAGATAAGATTTTACATACCGCGCAGTTCCGCCTCCTCGACCGTCTCTGTCCTTTACTTATACTTTGTAGTCTGGTAGATTGTACTCGCTAATCAGATCGTTGTTTTTCGTGTTCTGAAATGTTTGTAAACCAATGATATCAACGTGTTCACTGTTTACCAAAAAATCCAATTCAATTATTTTGTTTCAGGTGGATCTTATATTCATGTAAAGTCCATTTAATTTCTTCGAGTTAGTTCTGTAGGAGACTGGTGGTGGTATGATTTAGACTCCCCATGACCTGCATCCCTGACGTCGCTGTCTGGTAGGGTAAGATTGGGATTCGATCTGGCCTCTCTTGTGTGATATGTAATATGACCCGATCTGACCTCAACCAACCGGTTGATGTGGTCAACACACCGACCTCTAGCAGATCTCAATAGAAATTTTATCCCTGTAGTTGTATAGCAATTTCATCTTTGATTTGCACAGCTAAGACTGCTGCTCACTTACTGTTATGGTGAATGCAGTTTCAGTTGTATAGTTTATTGCCTTCTATGAATTTGAGCCCAGGATCTAAAACGCCAGCGTTAGCATCCGGGTACAGGCGGTTTAATCTTATTTACACCCAGCGCTCCGCTTAGGGCGTTGTTACCTACACTGAGTCGCGGGGATCGCCAACTATAACAATGTTATCCAATCTATTTTTCAGGGTGCCATTCAGCTCGTTGTATTCTTCTATGATAACTTCTGACTTTGATTTCTTATGGTAAATGTCGTTGCTCACAACATTCACCACTAAACATGACTTTTCAGCTGGTCCTTTAATGTCTTTAACTTTTGGTTTAATGTGGGAACTTCTGGCACCGGGGTAGACGTGGACTGTTCTCTTAGCTCTCAAATTCCCCACCAAGTGATTACCAAGATTTCTGACCAACGAGTCGCATATGATCACGGTACAGTCATATTCGCTCCTTTCTTGCAAGTCTCTGAGTACTGCAGATGTACTGCTCGTGGGTGTGGTCGACGGGGGTGGGAGGGAGGGAGGAAAGTGGTCCCATGAGGAAAGTGAGGGGAACGGCTGGATGGGTGGTTGAGATGTGACGTAGACATGGAGGAGGTTATAGAATTTGGCCTGAGGTGTAGGGTGAACATGATGAGAGTTAGGAGGGGCCGTGGTAGCATAGGTTTGGGGGGGGGGGGTTACACACTGGGGTGGGGTAATGTGGGTAAGGTCAGGTGCGCCATTTCTCTTCCCTTGGTATCAAATTATCCTCTTCAAGACTTTTAGCTCTGCCTTAATTTCACTCACATCACTTTTAACTAGACTTCTCTTCCAGGTCACCACAGGCTACGCAGAACTTCTCTTCCAGGTTATTACAAATTACGTAGAACTTATCTAGATCACTGCAGGTTACGCAGAACAATCTTTGTACGTTCCGTATGGTCCCGTTGTTATGAAATCCTTAATCTAACCTCGACTACATGGTTGGCGAATAGCTGGCGCCATTGTGATAAGGAAATGAATCACCCAAACGTACACAGAAAGGTTGATAAATGTAATTAAAGTGATGGAACACCTGACATAGGATTAGCAACTATCGAGGGTAATCGATGCTAATGAACTGTGATCTTGATATGTTGGCTGGGCGGTGACCCCACTTGACATTACAACTGGGCACAGAGCGACTCGTCCTGCCACGACGAGCTCCCGAGACGTAATGAACAAGAGAAGCTTTGAGTTACGAATAAGCTTGTGGATTTAGCCATCTAGATTAATAAATCAAAATCATCACAACTAATGCATTTCTCTTTTATGGAGTTGCCATCCTGACTTTTCTTACTGGAAGGATCCTGTTTAATTAGATCAGCTTTCGCAAGTGTGCTTTCGCTGATGAACAGTTATGATTATGATAGTTGGTCAGCTGCAGTTGAATGATTATGTATTCCTACCCTTCCTGTGGGCAGTGGCTCAAGAGAAGATGCATAGTGCACTAAAGGTCGAGGGACTAGGTGGCCTTGGTGACTGAAATACATTATAAGTTACATAGTAAGGAAAGTGTTAACATGGTTAGGGTAACAAAATGAATGATTTGGTAAATTATGAGTTACATTAGAAAGACAGACAGCAGGAGGCCTGATTGGACCACGACTGTGTTGTCTGGGAAAAAAAAGGTTTAACTTGACAAGAAAATGTAATTCCGCTCAGCCATCACAGACTCACTGCTGCTACACATTAGCGTTCTAGTGTCCACGTTGCCGCTGTCGTTTATACAGTTTATCTCTGGCGTTTCTCTCAGAGTATACCTGACTTTATAAGATAGCTGTCTTAACGACTTGTGAAGGTATTTATAATCTTAGCATTCACTACGTCTGACGGTGATTATAGTCTTAGCATTCACTACGTCTGACGGTGATTATAGTCTTAGCATTCACTACGTCTGACGGTGATTATAGTCTTAGCATTCACTACGTCTGACGGTGATTATAGTCTTAGCATTCACTACGTCTGACGGTGATCTATTCCAGTGCTCAACACACCCAGAGGAAAAGAAGCTTTTCCCCAAGTCCGTACTACATCTTTTAGCTTTGAGTTTTATTTCATTTGTCCTGGTAACCGTATTTTCTTATGTTTCGAAAACATGTTCGTGATTTACGTTGTCGAACTCGTTCAGAATTTTGAACACCTGTATTAAGTCACCGCGAAGTCTACGTTCTTAAGGGAGAGGTGGTCCAATAGCTTTAGCCTCTTCGTATGCCAGATTTCTAAGGGATGGGATCAATTTTACCGCGCGTCTTTGTAATTGCTCTAATTTTTCCTCGTCTTTTTTATAGTTTGGGGATCAAACTACACTGCATATTCAAGATGTGGCCTTGCTAGATAATTACAAAGTCTGAGAATTGTTTCTGTTGTTTTGTATTATATATTCCTGGCTATGAAACCTAAGAATTAATTGCCTTGTTTACTTGCTGCTTAACACTATTTAGTGTACTTCAGATTGTTGCTAATGACAACTCTAAGGTTCTTTTCTCCCTTTACTTTAGTTAGAGCGTTTCCGAATAGTTTGTAGTCTTAACGTATATTCTGGTCTCCAAAGTGCATCACTTTACACTTGTCTACATCAAATTTCATTTGCCATCTGTCTGACCACTCTGCTAGTAAGTTGATATCTCTTTGAATCATTTCGCAACCCTGCCTGTTTACAGCTCTACCCGCTAGTTTAGTATCGCCAGCAAATTTGGAGATCTTAGATATGAAACTGAGCTCAAAGTCATTAATGTATATTATGAAAAGAATTGCTCTTAAGACCGACCCCAATGGCACACCACTCGTTACATCTAGCCAGTCTGAGGCTTTGCTATTTAATGCTACAAGCTGCTTTCTTCCGGTAAGCCAGTCTTTGATGAATGTGCATAGTTTTTCACCAATTCCGTGTGCTTTGAGTTTATGTATAAGTTTTGTGAGGTACTTTATCGGCAGCCTTTTGGAAATCTAAATATACTACATCAGCCAGTGCTTTTTCGTCCTAATTCTGCTATGTGACATTGAAAAACTCCAGCAAATTCGTTAGGTTGGATCTTCTATTACGGAAACCATGTTGGTTGTCAGATAAGATTCTGTGTTCTTCTAGAAACGTGGCAATTTCATCTGTCATTATTTTTTCCCATTGTTATACCCAATTCTGATGTAAGGATAACTGGGTAGTAGTTCAAGGAAATTTTTTTCTATTTTTCAGTATGTCTAGGTAACATTTACTAGCTTCACAGTCAAGTTGGCTCCTGACCATCCGATAGAGATTTGTTAGATATCGTTGTTGTAGGGTATATCAGTTGTCTCCTGACTTCTTCTAAAATCTTAGATTTGTTAGGATTTAATTGGTCCAGGTATTTAGGTAATTCAGAGCTCTCTTTTGTCTACTTTTAACTCTTCTTCATCAGATTCTTAAAACAATTTCATTGGTTGCGGTATTCAAGATGTTTCTTCAATTGTGAATATTGGAATGAGTTAGTACGGTAAGCATTTCCTTGTCGTCAGCTGTTAGTGTATCATGTTCGTTTCGTAATGGTTCAATGCCATCTTTTACTGTCTTCTTTTGTCTTATATATTTAAAGAATTCCTTAGGATTATTCTTAACTTTCAAGTGAATTAATTTTTCTTCGTCACGTTTACTCTGTCTCATGACCTTACACTCGTTGGTCTTTTATTAGCTCTTGTCGATTTTCATCGGTTTCCATTGATCTTAATTTCTTATATCTTTTCTTCTTTTGGCAAATCAGCCCCTCTATTTTCATATTCATCCATGATGGTTTTGAAATATTGCAAGTTCTCTTCGTGATTCATGGAATATATATTTTCAATCTCGAGAGGAATGTTTTTAGAATTATTCCACATTTCCTCTACCGTGTATACGTCAAAAGGTTTTGTCCAATTAGCACCGTGAATTTCGTGTCTGATGTTTTTCAAAATTTGCTCGCCTGTAATCTGAGATCAAGAGGGTGTTATCATGTATTTCATAATCTAAATTCATCTCTAATCTAATCAAACTGTGATGATTGTTTGACAAACTCTCGCTTACTTCACAAGAGTTGATCAAGTTTGTCACAGGTGAAGAAAAGATCAAGAATGCTTTTACTTGTAGCTGATTTTTAATTGAATTTTCAAGAAAATCGTCTTCAATCAGTTTCTTTAGTCTCGTTCCCTCTCGGTCACCTGTTAACGTATCCAAGCTTATGTTTGGACTATTGAAGTCTCTTACTATTATAACCTCTTTACTGTTTACTATTGTTTTGATGTCACTATAAAGCATCTTATTGTTGCCTTCTTTTTGCTTAGGAGGTCTGTAAATGACATCGAGACGTAGTTTACTTTTGAACTTGTTGGTAATATCAAGAGAGTCGTAAGTGTGTGTGCCTGCTTTGCTTATCTTAATAGTACTTAGATTGCTATCAACGTAGATGAAAACTCCACTACCCAACCGGTATTAAGCGATCTTTCGTAAATAGTTTGTATCCAGGTATTGCTAACTCGACGATTAAGCATTTATTCTCAGAGTTTACCCATGTTACTGAGATTGCAATAATGTTCGGTTTTTCAGTAACTGTATGGGATATAAGTTCATCGCGTTTTGTAATGATGCTCCGGGAATTTGTGTATACTAAACTTGGAGTTGATTCCTGAAATGAATTTGCTTTGCGTGTTTGTTCTAGCACTGTTAATGTTTGTGTGTGCAGCAGCGGGAGAGAGACGGTTCTCCATCTGTTCTTTGTTCACCGCCTTACCCTCCCCGCTTTGGACCCTATCAGCCATGTTCCTAAAAGTTACAACCTATAGTTGTGCTAACCTGCTACTTACAGTATACTGCTTGAGTTATCCCCAGCTGACCCTTCTTGACCTTCTTTGCTAATTCCTCTGCATCTGAGGTTACCGCTACTCCTCAAGGATCATCTACCGCTATCTTTAAATTGATCAAACTGGACGCCTTGTTCCTCAGATCTCGTTCACGCTCAGATTTCGCCCACACGGACCTACGTCCTACAGATACTCCCTCACCCTCCCCCACTCTCCCAGCTCCTTCGTTAGCTAGAGTGTGATTTGCTCTCCTGAGTAGATAAGCAACAGAGATTGGATTACGTAGCAAGAAAGTTAAGAAAATAACTATTTGTAATAAGCAAACTAATGATACTTTTCAAGTAACCGAGGTAAAACATTGTTATGTATGAAATGTTTGCACATATAATATTTGGCAAGTATTGTCTCTAAACTCAATGATTTTACAACAGTCAAGCACATAATGTTCTAGAGTATGGGAATTATTTTGTTAGTAAAGTTTGCATTTTTCTGTTCACTATCAAACTTCCATAAGTATTTACAGCCCAGCCAAGCCATGCAACATCATCATAGAGGTGTCTACTAATCGTGTTGGTGGAACCATATGTGTATGGTTCCTCTTGCGTGATGCTGTGATGGTAACTGGACCTGCTTAAGTCTTGAAAATATTCATGTTCTTTCTGAATGGTTGTTTTAAGGTTACTCGCAGGTAAATCCAGGAAGTATTCAACTTCATTTTTCGAGGCAGATGTTTTGGCCAGTTTATTAACTTTATCATGTATTATCAGCCCAATATGGGATGGAATCCTGAGAAAGTGGACTCTGGACCCAGCATGAGCAATTTTGCTACACCTGTGTCGTACTTCAAAACACAAGCATATTACGATCAGAATAAAGCAAGTTTAACGCACTTTATGATGAAATAGAATCAGCTACAATTCATCACAGAGTTTTCAACATGTTTAAGGATAGCAAATGGTTCCGTCTGGAGTGTGGATGCCCGGTTATTAACCTTGAGTCCAAGGTAATCGTAAAAACCGGGAGTACGTATTGCACAATAGCATCTCGGCAGCGTCAGTGGCTTTTTTTTTTTTTTGTCTGGAATCATCTGCGTATATCGTCTGTGGGACATTATAGTAAATGGTAATGGTTTCAGTTTGGTACTGAGAGTCATTATCTATTCTTAACACTAACTCAGGCTGCGACCAGAGTAGAGGTTTTGGTAGGAATGTGGGACTAGTTATATCAAAGAGGTTAATTTCCCATTGGTCAGGAAAGTGCGATTGTTGTCTCTTATGGTAAAGTTCATGACTACTATACATTCTGATCTTATTCCCAGTTTTAGTAATCCATCTAAATGGATGGCTCCTACGTGAGAAGATCTGAGAATCCGGATCCCATTAATGGCAAGGATTTCAGTTATTCTATCTCTGATACTAGGAAGACCATGCTCTTTCTTCATATTTTGAATCTATGTTGTTTTATGGCAGCCAGGAATGATGTTCATAGCTTTATTTTCCATTTTGTCACTCAAGTCTTCCAAGCCTTCTCTTAGGCATTAGAGCAAACGAGGGAGTAATATATTCAAGCATTGAAGGGATGTATGCGATGTATATTACTTAACTATTCTGGCGTTAGCCCAGACTGAGGGTTGGGGCCAGCTACAGCTCTGAGTGCCCCCAAGCCTCTCTCTGCATTAGTAGTTAACTCTTCTTACAACAGCTCCAAGTGTTGGTACCTCTAACCCAAGAAAACAATACCTTTTTACATAATCAATCGGTCTCGTTATTTAACTGAATCTCACTGATGACCCCTTCTTTTCGGGGGACGTCTGTTGAAGATTTTGGTTTGCCAGCGGAGATGACAAGGCCTAGTCTTTCACAGGTATCTGATACGTGGTTGAGTGAGTGTATTGTTATACCCGGAGGTGTTAGTCATGATATCGTCGGCATATGGTGTGCGGTATTCGTGGGCATGCACTGAAGAAAGGCATTTATTAGAACACTGAACAAAGAGAGCTAAGTGCACCGCCTTGCGGAGTACCAAGTTTAAACTCCCGGATACAGAACGGATGACTTTCTGTTATACAGGTAAACAAAGATCCATCACAAAAGGTAGCCCCCTATATCCAGTTTGACAAATTCATACAAGATTGCGTCGATTGGATATGCCAAAAGCAGCTTTAAGTTCAAAGAAGGTGGTGATGCAACTGTACTATGTATGGAGAGTTAAAAAGGTGGTGATGCAGTGATGCTCACTCATTTCGTGCATAAAACCATATAGATTGGGAGACAGATGCTCTCGAATTCTGTGTAGAAGACGACTGAATACCATCCTTTAGATAGTTTTACATAAACAACTCGTTGATTATATAGGTCTAAAGGCATTAGGTTGGTTGAATTTGGGTATTGGAATAATAAGGCTATTTGACCAGGGGGTAGGTAGAACTCCTGTCACATAGCTCATGTTTTACATTTCAAAAGAAGATTATCGGGTACGTTGTGTAGGAGCAAAGATTTCATGGGCGATATCATTCCCTCTTGGGAACGTAGCTTTGCCTTCAGTCAGCACTGCGTCTAGTTCAAATTCAGTAAATAGGATATTGCAGTCATCATGCCACTTGCTCATCATGAAATGGATTAGTTTATTTTTATGTTCATGTTTGAGATTTAGCTTAAGTTGAGTCTCAGATAATTGATTTGCAAAACTAGACGTGCTAGCCCAAGTATACAGTAGCTCGTTGGCTCTTTGCAAAGGGTTTGGATGGGAGACTTGACTGCTTTCTCCTCCCTTGATATTGTTATTATCTCTACACGCCCTACTGATGAGTGCATATGTGTTCAGGCTGTTGACAAATTCTCCCCAGCTAGGTTTTTCAAACTCAGTCGTGGATTGATGGACACTTGCTAAGACAGTCTGGGCTAGTTCCAGCATTCCTGGCGTTTGTGATCGCCTGTTAACTAGTCTGACTGCCCTGGCGAAAGACTTATATTTCTTAAGTTTTGGATCATTATAGTCGGTGTGATGTCCTCGTGTGTTAGGTTGGGATGTGTTCACGGGTCTCGTAAACCATCTAGGTGGTTCTGGGTATTCCAGAACAATGTCATCGAGGTCATTATTAAATTTCTCCACACCGATAGTCTGGTAGAACTCATACCAGCCGGTCATATGAGGAATAGAAGTCTGGCGCTGATCATCAGGGATTTTGAGCCGTTCGTTAAACTTCCCCCGGGGAGGATGGTATGAGAAAAGTTAATATTGGATAGCCTAGACTCATGATCACTCAGCATATTTTGAACAACAATGGAAGAATGTGTAGTGTACGAGAACTCTACACATAGATCAAGGATCCCAACATGGACTTGAGTTGGCTCTACCTCCTCTATCAGCTGTCTTTATAATGTGTATTCAACAGTGTTAACAGCTGCTGCCCATTCAGATTGGTATGGTTGGAATTACCAATTAATTTGTGTGTAGATTTAGAATCCCAAAGTATCAAAGTTGGTTCTGATTGGATACTTACTGGCAGGTCTGCTATATTAAACAGGCCTGCTGGTGCATATGAATTAATGATGTTTATAGTGGAGTTACCTGCGTAGACCTTGATGCCATTGTACTTCATACCATAGCCCTAAGATTTCTTAACACTGCATGATCTAAGATCTTAACATCTAAAGAAAGGTAATTTTGGTAGTACTGACCCGGCAAGTATTCCGAATATCTGTAGCCATACTACATCTATGGGATCGCTGGAAACTTTAGGGTGAATGTCAGGTAACCTCTTCCTGAGGCAGGCAATGATAAACATCAAGATTGTAAATACCGCATTGTCAGCTATCTTGTTATTTTGTTTAGTTATGCTCGAGCTTATCAATACAAAACTGACAGGTTATGGAACCAGTCCAGGTAAGTACACTCTTGATGTGATCAATACATGAAAGAAAGTATCTCTACCAATAGAGAACGAGGTCTTTTTTACCAGTGTTATTATCATCACTGATAAAATCATTCACTCCCTGGGGAATGAGGGTGGGTTGGGCGGCACATATGGTAACCGGAACTAGGAAAGGGAATGGGGGAAACAGAGAACACTTTCCTAAACATAATCTCTGACACTCACAATCCGCTGTATGACATCTCTCTTACCCTTTCATTATTTACTCGATCAAACCACCTCACACCCCATATTGTCCTCAAACATCTAATATCCAACACATCCACCCTCCTTCGCACTCTATCTATAGCCCACAACTCGCAACCATATAACATTGTTGGAACCACTATTCCTTCAAACATACCCATTTTTGCTTTCCAAGAAAACGTTCTCGACTTCCACATATTTTTCAGCACTCCGAGAACTTTCGCCCTCTCCCTCACCCTATGATTCACTTCCGCTTCCATGGTTCCATTCGCTGCCAAATCCACTCCCAGATATCTAAAACACTTCATTTCCTCCAGTTTTTCTCCATTCAAACTTACCTCCAAATTAACTTGTCCCTCAACCATGTTATACCTAATAACCTTGCTCTTATTCACATTTACTCTCAGCTTTCTTCTTTCACAAACTTTACCAAACTCAGTCACCAGCTTCTGCAGTTTCTCACACGAATCAGCCACCAGCGCTGTATCATAACTGAACAACAACTGACACACTTCCCAAGCTCTCTCATCCACAACACACTGCATACTTGCCCCTCCTTCCCAAACACTTGCATTCACGTATTTAACAATCCCATCCATAAACAAATTAAACAACCATGGAGATATCACGCACCCCTGCAACAAAGCAACATTCACTGGGAACCAATCAATTTCCGCACTTCTTATTCGTACACATGCCTTATATCCTCGATAAAAACTTTTCACTGCGTCTGACAACTTGCCTCCCACACCATATATTCTTAATATCTTCCACAAAGCATCTCAATCAATTCTATCACATGCCTTCTCCAGATCCATAAATGCTACACACAAATCCATTTGCTTTTCTAAGTATTTCTCACATATATTTTTAAAGCAAACACCTGATCCACACATCCTCTACCACTTCTGAAACCACCCTGCTCTTCCCAAATCCAATGCCCTGTACATGCCTTCACCCTCTCAATCAATACCCTCCCATATAATTTCCAGGAATGCTCAACAAACATAGACATTTGTAATTTGAGCGCTCACGCTTATCCCCTTTGCCTTTGTACAATGACACTATGTAAGATTCCGCCAATCCTCAGGCATTTCACCATGAGTCTTACATACATCAAATAACCTTACCAACCAGTCAACAATACAGTCACACACTTTTTTGATAAAATCCACTGCAATACCATCCAAGCCCGCTTCTTTGCCGGCTTTCATCTTCCACAAAGCCTTTATTACCTCTTCTTTGTTTACCAAATCATTCTCAAGATCCATAAATGCTACACACAAATCCATTTGTTTTTCTAAGTATTTCTCACATACATTTTTCAAAGGAAACACCTGATCCACACATCCTCTACCTCTTCCACACTGCTCTTCTCCAGTCTGATGCTCTGTACATGCCTTCACCCTCTCAATCAATTCCCGCCCATATAATTTCCCAGGCATGCTCAACAAACTAATACCTCTGTAATTTGAGCACTCACTTTTATTCCCTTTGCCTTTGTACAATGGCACTATGCAAGCATTCCGCCAATCCTCAGGCACCTCACGACGAGTCATAAATACGTTAAATATCCTTACCAACCAGTCAACAATATAATCACCCCCTTTTTTAATAAACTCCACTGCAATACCATCCAAACCCGCTGCCTTGCCGGCTTTCATCTTTCGTAAAGCTTTTACTACCTCTTCTCTGTTTACCAAATCATTTTCCCTAACCCTCTTTCTTTGCAAACAGCCTCGACGAAAGCACCCTATATCTGCCACTCTATCATCAAACACATTTAACAAACCATCAAAATGCTCACTCCAACCCCTTCTCACATCGCAACTACTTGTTATCACCTAACCATCTGCCCCCTTCACTGATGTTCCCATTTGTTCCCTTGCCTTACGCACTTTATTTACCTTCTTCAAAAGCATCTTTTTATTCCCCCTAAAATTTAATGATACTCTCTCACCCAAGCTTTTATTAGCTATCTTTTTCGTCACTTGCACCTTTCTCTTGACCTCCTGCCTCTTTCTCTTATACATCTCCAATTCATTTGCATTATTTCACTGCAAAAATCGTCCAAATGCCTCTCTCTTCTCTTTCACCAACAATCTTACTTCTTCATCCCACCACACACTATCCTTTCTAATCTCCCCCCCTCCCACGCTTCTCATTCCACAAGCATGTTTTGCACAAGCCATCAGTGCTTCCCTAAATGAATCCCATTCATCGACCACTCCCCTTACTTCCTTTGTTCTCACCTTTTTCCATTCTGTATTTAGTCTCTCCTGGTACTTCCTCACACAAGTCTCCTTTGAAGCTCACATACTCTCACCACTCTTTTCACCACAACATTCTCTCCTTTTTTCTAAAAACCTTTACGAATCTTCACCTTCGCCTCACAAAATATATATATATATATATATAAATATATATATATATATATATATATATATATAGGGTGTTTGGGTCGAGGTGGTGTGCAAAGTGAGAGGGTTAGGGAAAATGATTTGGTAAACAGAGAAGAGGTAGTAAAAGCTTTGCGGAAGATGAAAGCCGGCAAGGCAGCAGGTTTGGATGGTATTGCAGTGGAATTTATTAAGAAAGGGGGTGACTGTATTGTTGACTGGTTGGTAAGGTTATTTAATGTATGTATGACTCATGGTGAGGTGCCTGACGATTGGCGGAATGCGTGCGTAGTGCCATTGTACAAAGGCAAAGGGGATAAGAGTGAGTGCTCAAATTACAGAGGTATAAGTTTGTTGAGTATTCCTGGTAAATTATATGGGAGGGTATTGATTGAGAGGGTGAAGGCATGTACAGAGCATCAGATTGGGGAAGAGCAGTGCGGTTTCAGAAGTGGTAGAGGATGTGTGGATCAGGTGTTTGCTTTGAAGAATGTATGTGAGAAATACTTAGAAAAGCAAATGGATTTGTATGTAGCATTTATGGATCTGGAGAAGGCATATGATAGAGTTGATAGAGATGCTCTGTGGAAGGTATTAAGAATATATGGTGTGGGAGGCAAGTTGTTAGAAGCAGTGAAAAGTTTTTATCGAGGATGTAAGGCATGTGTACGTGTAGGAAGAGAGGAAAGTGATTGGTTCTCAGTGAATGTAGGTTTGCGGCAGGGGTGTGTGATGTCTCCATGGTTGTTTAATTTGTTTATGGATGGGGTTGTAAGGGAGGTAAATGCAAGAGTCCTGGAAAGAGGGGCAAGTATGAAGTCTGTTGGGGATGAGAGAGCTTGGGAAGTGAGTCAGTTGTTGTTCGCTGATGATACAGCGCTGGTGGCTGATTCATGTGAGAAACTGCAGAAGCTGGTGACTGAGTTTGGCAAAGTGTGTGGAAGAAGAAAGTTGAGAGTAAATGTGAATAAGAGCAAGGTTATTAGGTACAGTAGGGGTGAGGGTCAAGTCAATTGGGAGGTGAGTTTGAATGGAGAAAAACTGGAGGAAGTGAAGTGTTTTAGATATCTGGGAGTGGATCTGTCAGCGGATGGAACCATGGAAGCGGAAGTGGATCATAGGGTGGGGGAGGGGGCGAAAATTTTGGGAGCCTTGAAAAATGTGTGGAAGTCGAGAACATTATCTCGGAAAGCAAAAATGGGTATGTTTGAGGGAATAGTGGTTCCAACAATGTTTTATGGTTGCGAGGCGTGGGCTATGGATAGAGATGTGCGCAGGAGGATGGATGTGCTGGAAATGAGATGTTTGAGGACAATGTGTGGTGTGAGGTGGTTTGATCGAGTAAGTAACGTAAGGGTAAGAGAGATGTGTGGAAATAAAAAGAGCGTGGTTGAGAGAGCAGAAGAGGGTGTTTTGAAATGGTTTGGGCACATGGAGAGAATGAGTGAGGAGAGATTGACCAAGAGGATATATGTGTCGGAGGTGGAGGGAACGAGGAGAAGAGGGAGACCAAATTGGAGGTGGAAATATGGAGTGAAAAAGATTTTGTGTGATCGGGGCCTGAACATGCAGGAGGGTGAAAGGAGGGCAAGAAATAGAGTGAATTGGAGTCATGTGGTATACAGGGGTTGACGTGCTGTCAGTGGATTGAAGCAAGGCATGTGAAGCGTCTGGGGTAAACCATGGAAAGCTGTGTAGGTATGTATATTTGCGTGTGTGGACGTGTGTATGTACATGTGTATGGGGGGGGGGGGTTGGGCCATTTCTTTCGTCTGTTTCCTTGCGCTACCTCGCAAACGCGGGAGACAGCGACAAAGTATAACAAAAAAAAAAAAAAAAAAAAAAAAAAATATATATATATCTATATATATATCATACAAAGCTCCAACAGCCAGGATCGAACCTGGGACCCCTTGTGCAAGAGGCAGGCATGCTAATCGCTAGGCTAAGGGACTGTATAATAGGAAACAACTATTCGAAATACTAAGTACTCGAATACCCTTCGTCTCACAATGGTGAGCAACGGGGTCTATCGGTTGTTTCCGAACAGAACACATAGCCAGCTGATAGCGTTTTACCGAACCTGACTGTACAACGCGGAGTTATATGAATACGAATAAAGTGCATATGAACGCGCACCTTCATAGAACATACAAAGCTCCAACAGCCAGGATCGAACCTGGGACCCCTTGTGCAAGAGGCAGGCATGCTAATCGCTAGGCTAAGGGACTGTATAATAGGAAACAACTATTCGAAATACTAAGTACTCGAATACCCTTCGTCTCACAATGGTGAGCAACGGGGTCTATCGGTTGATTCCGAACAGAACACATAGCCAGCTGATAGCGTTTTACCGAACCTGACTGTACAACGCGGAGTTATATGAATATGAATAAAGCGACAAAGCAAAAAAAAAAAAAAAAAAAAAAAAAATATATTCATATATATATATATATATATATATATATATATATATATATATATATATATATATATATATATATATATATATATATATATATATATATATGAATATATATATGAATATATATATATATATATATATATATATATATATATATATATATATATATATATATATATATATATATATATATATATATATATATATATATATATATATATATATATGAATATATATATGAATATATATATATATATATATATATATATATATATATATATATATATATATATATATATATATATATATATATATATATATATATATATATATATATATATATATATATATATATATATATATATATATATATATATATATTCATATATATATACATATATATATATATATATATATATATATATATATATATATATATATATATATATATATATATATATATATATATATATATATATATATATATATATATATATATATATATATATATATATATATATATATATATATATATATATATATATATATATATATATATATATATATATATATATATATATATATATATATATATATATATATATATATATATATATATATATATATATATATATATATATATATATATATATATGGGGTTGGGGTGAGAGAGTATCATTAAATTTTCGGGAGAATAAAAAGATAATTCTGGAAGGAGGTAAATAAAGTGCGTAAGACAAGGGAGCAAATGGGAACTTCAGTGAAGGGCGCAAATGGGGAGGTGATAACAAGTAGTGGTGATGTGAGAAGGATATGGAGCGAGTATTTTGAAGGTTTGTTGAATGTGTTTGATGATAGAGTGGCAGATATAGGGTGTTTTGGTCGAGGTGGTGTGCAAAGTGAGAGGGTTAGGGAAAATGATTTGGTAAACAGAGAAGAGGTAGTAAAAGCTTTGCGGAAGATGAAAGCCGGCAAGGCAGCAGGTTTCGATGGTATTGCAGTGGAATTTATTAAAAAATGGGGAGACTGTATTGCTGACTGGTTGGTAAGGTTATTTAATGTATGTATGACTCCCGGTAAGGTGCCTGAGGATTGGCGGAATGCGTGCATAGTGCCATTGTACAAAGGCAAAGGGGATAAGAGTGAGTGCTCAAATTACAGAGGTATAAGTTTGTTGAGTATTCCTGGTAAATTATTTGGGAGGGTATTGATTGAGAGGGTGAAGGGATGTACAGAGCATCAGATTGGGGAAGAGCAGGGTGGTTTCAGAAGTGGTAGAGGATGTGTGGATCAGGTGTTTGCTTTGAAGAATGTATGTGAGAAATACTTAGAAAAGCAAATGGATTTGTATGTAGCATTTATGGATCTGGAGAAGGCGTATGATAGAGTTGATAGAGATGCTCTGTGGAAGGTATTAAGAATATATGGTGTGGGAGGCAAGTTGTTAGAAGCAGTGAAAAGTTTTTATCGAGGATGTAAGGCATGTGTACGTGTAGGAAGAGAGGAAAGTGATTGGTTCTTAGTGAATGTAGGTTTGCGGCAGGGGTGTGTGATGTCTCCATGGTTGTTTAATTTGTTTATGGATGGGGTTGTTAGGGAGGTGAATGCAAGAGTTTTGGAAAGAGGGGCAAGTATGAAGTCTGTTGTGGAGAGAGCTTGGGAAGTGAGTCAGTTGTTGTTCGCTGATGATACAGCGCTGGTGGCTGATTCATATGAGAAACTGCAGAAGCTGGTGACTGAGTTTGGTAAAGTGCGTGAAAAAAGAAAGTTAAGAGTAAATGTGAATAAGAGCAAACGTTATTAGGTACAGTAGGGTTGAGGGTCAAGTCAATTGGGAGGTGAGTTTGAATGGAGAAAAACTGGAGGAAGTGAAGTGTTTTAGATATCTGGGAGTGGATCTGGCAGCGGATGGAACCATGGAAGCGGAAGTGGATCATAGGGTGGGGAAGGTGGCGAAAATTCTGGGAGCCTTGAAGAATGTGTGGAAGTCGAAAACATTATCTCGGAAAGCAAAAATGGGTATGTTTGAAGGAATAGTGGTTCCAACAATGTTGTATGGTTGCGAGGCGTGGGCTATGGATAGAGTTGTGCGCAGGAGGATGGATGTGCTGGAAATGAGATGTTTGAGGACAATGTGTGGTGTGAGGTGGTTTGATCGAGTAAGTAACGTAAGGGTAAGAGAGATGTGTGGAAATAAAAAGAGCGTGGTTGAGAGAGCAGAAGAGGGTGTTTTGAAATGGTTTGGGCACATGGAGAGAATGAGTGAGAAAAGATTGACCAAGAGGATATATGTGTCGAAGGTGGAGGGAACGAGGAGAAGAGGGAGACCAAATTGGAGGTGGAAAGATGGAGTGAAAAAGATTTTGTGTGATCGGGGCCTGAACATGCAGGAGGGTGAAAGGAGGGCAAGGAATAGAGTGAATTGGATCGATGTGGTATACCGGGGTTGACGTGCTGTCAGTGGATTGAATCGGGGCATGTGAAGCGTCTGGGGTAAACCATGGAAAGCTGTGTAGGTATGTATATTTGCGTGTGTGGACGTATGTATATACATGTGTATAGGGGTGGGTTGGGCCATTTCTTTCGTCTGTTTCCTTGCGCTACCTCGCAAACGCGGGACACAGCGGCAAAAAAAAAAAAAAAAGAAAATATATATATATGAATATATGAATATATATTTATATATATATATATATATATATATATATATATATATATATATATATATATATATATATATATATATATATATATATATATATATATATATATATATATATGTACTTGTAGGAGGAGATGAAAGTGATTGCTTCTCAGTGAATGTAGGTTTGCGGCAGGGGTGTGTGATGTCTCCATGGTTGTTTAATTTGTTTATGGATGGGGTTGTTAGGGAGGTAAATGCAAGAGTTTTGGAAAGAGGGGCAAGTATGAAGTCTGTTGGGGATAAGAGAGCTTGGGGAGTGAGTCAGTTGTTGTTCGCTGATGATACACCGCTGGTGGCTGATTCATGTGAGAAACTGCAGAAGCTGGTGACTGAGTTTGGTAAAGTGTGTGGAAGAAGAAAGTTAAGAGTAAATGTGAATAAGAGCAAGGTTATTAGGTGCAGTAGGGTTAAGGGTCAAGTCAATTGGGAGGTGAGTTTGAATGGAGAAAAACTGGAGGAAGTGAAGTGTTTTAGATATCTGGGAGTGGATCTGGCAGCGGATGGAACCATGGAAGTGGAAGTGCATCATAGGGTGGGGGAGGGGGCGAGAATTCTGGGGGCCTTGAAGAATGTGTGGAAGTCGAGAACATTATCTCGGAAAGCAAAAATGGGTATGTTTGAAGGAATAGTGGTTCCAACAATGTTGTATGGTTGCGAGGCGTGGGCTATGGATAGAGTTGTGCGCAGGAGGATGGATGTGCTGGAAATGAGATGTTTGAGGACAAAATGTGGTGTGAGGTGGTTTGATCGAGTGAGTAACGTAAGGGTAAGAGAGATGTGTGGAAATAAAAAGAGCGTGGTTGAGAGAGCAGAAGAGGGTGTTTTGAAGTGGTTTGGGCACATGGAGAGGATGAGTGAGGAAAGATTGACCAAGATGATATATGTGTCGGAGGTGGAGGGAACGAAGAGAAGAGGGAGACCAAATTGGAGGTGGAAAGATGGAGTGAAAATGATTTTGTGTGATCGGGGCCTGAACATGCAGGAGGGTGAAAGGAGGGCAAGGAATAGAGTGAATTGGAGCGATGTGGTATACCGGGGTTGACGTGCTGTCAGTGGATTGAATCAAGGCATGTGAAGCGTCTGAGGTAAACCATGGAAAGCTGTATAGGAATGTATATTTGCGTGTGTGGACGTATGTATATACATGTGTATGGGGGGGGGGGGTTGGGCCATTTCTTTCGTCTGTTTCCTTGCGCTACCTCGCAAACGCGGGACACAGCGACAAAGTATAATAAAATATAAAAATATATATATATATATATATATATATATATATATATATATATATATATATATATATATATATATATGTATATATATGTATATATATATATATATATATATATATATATATATATATATATATATATATATATATATATATATATATATATATATATATATATATATATATATATATATATATATATATATATATATATATATATATATATATATATATATACATATATATACATATATATATATATATATATATATATATATATATATATATATATATATATATATATATATATATATATATATATATATATATATATATATATATATATATATATATATATATATATATATATATATATATATTTATATATATATATATATATATATATATATATATATATATATATATATATATATATATATATATATATGTATATAAGTAAAGTCAGGGGTTAGTGAGAGGACAAGAGCAAGGGAAGGAGTAGCAGTACTCCTGAAACAGGAGTTGTGGGAGTATGTGGTAGAATGTATAAAAGTAAATTCTCGATTAATATGGGTAAAACTGAAAGTAGATGGAGAGAGATGGGTGATTATTGGTGCATATGCACCTGGGCATGAGAAGAAAGATCATGAGAGGCAAGTGTTTTGGCAGCAGCTGAATGAGTGTGTTAGTGGTTTTGATGCACGAGACCGGGTTATAGTGATGGGTGATTTGAATGCAAAGGTGAATAATGTGGCAGTTGAGGGAATAATTGGTATACATGGGGTGTTCAGTGTTGTAGATGGAAATGGTGAAGAGCTTGTAGATTTATGTGCTGAAAAAGGACTGATGATTGGGAATACCTGGTTTAAAAAGCAAGATATACATAAGTATACTTATGTAAGTAGGAGAGATGGCCAGAGAGCGTTATTGGATTACGTGTTAATTGACAGGCGCGCGAAAGAGAGTCTTTTGGATGTTAATGTGCTGAGAGGTGCAACTGGAGGGATGTCTGATCATTATCTTGTGGAGGCTAAGGTGAAGATTTGTATGGGTTTTCAGAAAAGAAGAGTGAATGTTGGGGTGAAGAGGGTGGTGAGAGTAAGTGAGCTTGGGAAGGAGACTTGTGTGAGGAAGTACCAGGAGAGACTGAGTACAGAATGGAAAAAGGTGAGAACAATGGAAGTAAGGGGAGTGGGGGTGGAATGGGATGTATTTAGGGAATCAGTGATGGATTGCGCAAAAGATGCTTGTGGCATGAGAAGAGTAGGAGGTGGGTTGATTAGAAAGGGTAGTGAGTGGTGGGATGAAGAGGTAAGAGTATTAGTGAAAGAGAAGAGAGAGGAATTTGGACGATTTTTGCAGGGAAAAAATGTAATTGAATGGGAGACGTATAAAAGAAAGAGACAGGAGGTCAAGAGAAAGGTGCAAGAGGTGAAAAAAAGGGCAAATGAGAGTTGGGGTGAGAGAGTATCATTAAATTTCAGGGAGAATAAAAAGATGTTCTAGAAGGAGGTAAATGAAGTGCGTAAGACAAGGGAGCAAATGGGAACTTCAGTGAAGGGCGCAAATGGGGAGGTGATAACAAGTGGTGCTGATGTGAAAAGGAGATGGAGTGAGTATTTTGAAGGTTTGTTGAATGTGTTTGATGATAGAGTGGCAGATATAGGGTGTTTTGGTCGAGGTGGTGTGCAAAGTGAGAGGGTTATGGAAAATGATTTGTTAAACAGAGAAGAGGTAGTAAAAGCTTTGCGGAAGATGAAAGCCGGCAAGGCAGCAGGTTTGGATGGTATTGCAGTGGAATTTATTAAAAGAGGGGGTGACTGTATTGTTGACTGGTTGGTAAGGTTATTTAATGTATGTATGACTCATGGTGAGGTGCCTGAGGATTGGCGGAATGCGTGCATAGTGCCATTGTACAAAGGCAAAGGGGATAAGAGTGAGTGCTCAAATTACAGAGGTATAAGTTTGTTGAGTATTCCTGGTAAATTATATGGGAGGGTATTAATTGAGCGGGTGAAGGCATGTACAGAGCATCAGATTGGGGAAGAGCAGTGTGGTTTCAGAAGTGGTAGAGGATGTGTGGATCAGGTGTTTGCTTTGAAGAATGTATGTGAGAAATACTTAGAAAAGCAAATGGATTTGTATGTAGCATTTATGGATCTGGAGAAGGCATATGATAGAGTTGATAGAGATGCTCTGTGGAAGGTATTAAGGATATATGGTGTGGGAGGCAAGTTGTTAGAAGCAGTGAAAAGTTTTTATCGAGGATGTAAGGCATGTGTACGTGTAGGAAGAGAGGAAAGTGATTGGTTCTCAGTGAATGTAGGTTTGCAGCATGGGTTTGTGTTCTGTCGATGGTTGTTTAATTTGTTTATGGATGGGGTTGTTAGGGAGGTGTTAGCAAGAGTTTTGGAAAGAGGGGCAAGTATGAAGTCTGTTGGGGTTGAGAGAGCTTGGGAAGTGAGTCAGTTGTTGTTCGCTGATGATACAGCGCTGGTGGCTGATTCATGTGAGAAACTGCAGAAGCTGGTGTCTGAGTTTGGTAAAGTGTGTGAGAGAAGAAAGTTAAGAGTAAATATGAATAAGAGCAAGGTTATTAGGTACAGTAGGGTTGAGGGTCAAGTCAATTGGGAGGTGAGTTTGAATGGAGAAAATCTGGAGGAAGTGAAGTGTTTTAGATATCTGGGAGTGGATCTGGCAGCGGATGGAACCATGGAAGCGGAAGTGAATCATAGGTTGGGGGAGGGGGCGAAAATTCTGGGAGCCTTGTAGAATGTGTGGAAGTCGAGAACATTATCTCGGAAAGCAAAAATGGGTATGTTTGAAGGAATAGTGGTTCCAACAATGTTGTATGGTTGCGAGGCGTGGGACATGGATAGAGTTTTGCGCAGGAGGATGTATGTGCTGGAAATGAGATGTTTGAGGACAATATGTGGTGTGAGGTGGTTTGATCGAGTGAGTAACGTAAGGGTAAGAGAGATGTGTTGAAATAAAAAGAGCGTGGTTGAGAGAGCAGAAGAGGGTGTTTTGAAGTGGTTTGGGCACATGGAGAGGATGAGTGAGGAAAGATTGACCAAGAGGATATATGTGTCGGAGGTGGAGGGAACGAGGAGAAGAGGGAGACCAAATTGGAGGTGGAAAGATGGAGTGAAAAAGATTTTGTGTGATCGGGGCCTGAACATGCAGGAGGGTGAAAGGAGGGCAAGGAATAGAGTGAATTGGAGCGATGTGGTATACCGGGGTTGACGTGCTGTCAGTGGATTGAATCAAGGCATGTGAAGCGTCTGGGGTAAACCATGGAAAGCTGTGTAGGTATGTATATTTGCGTGTGTGGACGTATGTATATACATGTGTATGTGGGGGGGGGGGGGGGTTGGGCCATTTCTTTCGTCTGTTTCCTTGCGCTTCCTCGCAAACGCGGGAGACAGCGACAAAGTATAATAAAATATAAAAATATATATATATATATATATATATATATATATATATATATATATATATATATATATATATATATATATATATATATATATATATATATATAAGTAAAGTCAGGGGTTAGTGAGAGGACAAGAGCAAGGGAAGGAGTAGCAGTACTCCTGAAACAGGAGTTGTGGGAGTATGTGATAGAATGTAAGAAAGTAAATTCTCGATTAATATGGGTAAAACTGAAAGTTGATGGAGAGAGATGGGTGATTATTGGTGCATATGCACCTGGGCATGAGAAGAAAGATTATGAGAGGCAAGTGTTTTGGCAGCAGCTGAATGAGTGTGTTAGTGGTTTTGATGCACGAGACCGGGTTATAGTGATGAGTGATTTGAATGGAAAGGTGAGTAATGTGGCAGTTGAGGGAATAATTGGTATACATGGGGTGTTCAGTGTTGTAGATGGAAATGGTGAAGAGCTTGTAGATTTATGTGCTGAAAAAGGACTGATGATTGGGAATACCTGGTTTAAAAAGCAAGATATACATAAGTATACTTATGTAAGTAGGAGAGATGGCCAGAGAGCGTTATTGGATTACGTGTTAATTGACAGGCGCGCGAAAGAGAGACTTTTGGATGTTAATGTGCTGAGAGGTGCAACTGGAGGGATGTCTGATCATTATCTTGTGGAGGCTAAGGTGAAGATTTGTATGGGTTTTCAGAAAAGAAGAGTGAATGTTGGGGTGAAGAGGGTGGTGAGAGTAAGTGAGCTTGGGAAGGAGACTTGTGTGAGGAAGTACCAGGAGAGACTGAGTACAGAATGGAAAAGGTGAGAACAATGGAAGTAAGGGGAGTGGGGGTGGAATGGGATTTATTTAGTGAATCAGTGATGGATTGCGCAAAAGATGCTTGTGGCATGAGAAGAGTGGGAGGTGGGTTGATTAGAAAGGGTAGTGAGTGGTGGGATGAAGAGGTAAGAGTATTAGTGAAAGAGAAGAGAGAGGAATTTGGACGATTTTTGCAGGGAAAAAATGTAATTGAATGGGAGACGTATAAAAGAAAGAGACAGGAGGTCAAGAGAAAGGCGCAAGAGGTGAAAAAAAGGGCAAATGAGAGTTGGGGTGAGAGAGTATTATTAAAGTTTAGGGAGAATAAAAAGATGTTCTAGAAGGAGGTAAATAAAGTGCGTAAGACAAGGGAGCAAATGGGAACTTCAGTGAAGGGCGCAAATGGGGAGGTGATAACAAGTAATGCTGATGTGAGAAGGAGATGGAGTGAGTATTTTGAAGGTTTGTTGAATGTGTTTGATGATAGAGTGGCAGATATAGGGTGTTTTGTTAGAGGTGGTGTGCAAAGTGAGAGGGTTATGGAAAATGATTTGGTAAACAGAGAAGAGGTAGTAAAAGCTTTGCGGAAGATGAAAGCCGGCAAGGCAGCAGGTATGGATGGTATTGCAGTGGAATTTATTAAAAGAGGGTGTGACTGTATTGTTGACTGGTTGGTAAGGTTATTTAATGTATGTATGACTCATGGTGAGGTGCCTGAGGATTGGCGGAATGCGTGCATAGTGCCATTGTACAAAGGCAAAGGGGATAAGAGTGAGTGCTCAAATTACAGAGGTATAAGTTTGTTGAGTATTCCTGGTAAATTATATGGGAGGGTATTAATTGAGAGGGTGAAGGCATGTACAGAGCATCAGATTGGGGAAGAGCAGTGTGGTTTCAGAAGTGGTAGAGGATGTGTGGATCAGGTGTTTGCTTTGAAGAATGTATGTGAGAAATACTTAGAAAAGCAAATGGATTTGTATGTAGCATTTATGGATCTGGAGAAGGCATATGATAAAGTTGATAGAGATGCTCTGTGGAAGGTATTAAGGATATTTGGTGTAGGAGGCAAGTTGTTAGAAGCAGTGAAAAGTTTTTATCGAGGATGTAAGGCATGTGTACGTGTAGGAAGAGAGGAAAGTGATTGGTTCTCAGTGAATGTAGGTTTGCAGCATGGGTTTGTGTTCTCTCGATGGTTGTTTAATTTGTTTATGGATGGGGTTGTTAGGGAGGTGAATGCAAGAGTTTTGGAAAGAGGGGCAAGTATGAAGTCTGTTGGGGTTGAGAGAGCTTGGGAAGTGAGTCAGTTGTTGTTCGCTGATGATACAGCGCTGGTGGCTGATTCATGTGAGAAACTGCAGAAGCTGGTGTCTGAGTTTGGTAAAGTGTGTGAGAGAAGAAAGTTAAGAGTAAATATGAATAAGAGCAAGGTTATTAGGTACAGTAGGGTTGAGGGTCAAGTCAATTGGGAGGTGAGTTTGAATGGAGAAAAACTGGAGGAAGTGAAGTGTTTTAGATATCTGGGAGTGGATCTGGCAGCGGATGGAACCATGGAAGCGGAAGTGAATCATAGGTTGGGGGAGGGGGCGAAAATTCTGGGAGCCTTGTAGAATGTGTGGAAGTCGAGAACATTATCTCGGAAAGCAAAAATGGGTATGTTTGAAGGAATAGTGGTTCCAACAATGTTGTATGGTTGCGAGGCGTGGGACATGGATAGAGTTTTGCGCAGGAGGATGTATGTGCTGGAAATGAGATGTTTGAGGACAATGTGTGGTGTGAGGTGGTTTGATCGAGTGAGTAACGTAAGGGTAAGAGAGATGTGTGGAAATAAAAAGAGCGTGGTTGAGAGAGCAGAAGAGGGTGTTTTGAAGTGGTTTGGGCACATGGAGAGGATGAGTGAGGAAAGATTGACCAAGAGGATATATGTGTCGGAGGTGGAGGGAACGAGGAGAAGAGGGAGACCAAATTGGAGGTGGAAAGATGGAGTGAAAAAGATTTTGTGTGATCGGGGCCTGAACATGCAGGAGGGTGAAAGGAGGGCAAGGAATAGAGTGAATTGGAGCGATGTGGTATACCGGGGTTGACGTGCTGTCAGTGGATTGAATCAAGGCATGTGAAGCGTCTGGGGTAAACCATGGGAAGCTGTGTAGGTATGTATATTTGCGTGTGTGGACGTATGTATATACATGTGTATGTGGGGGGGGGTTGGGCCATTTCTTTCGTCTGTTTCCTTGCGCTACCTCGCAAACGCGGGAGACAGCGACAAAGTATAATAAAATATAAAAATATATATATATATATATATATATATATATATATATATATATATATATATATATATATATATATATATATATATATATATATATATATATATATATATATATATATATATATATATATAAGTAAAGTCAGGGGTTAGTGAGAGGACAAGAGCAAGGGAAGGAGTAGCAGTACTCCTGAAACAGGAGTTGTGGGAGTATGTGATTGAATGTAAGAAAGTAAATTCTCGATTAATATGGGTAAAACTGAAAGTTGATGGAGAGAGATGGGTGATTATTGGTGCATATGCACCTGGGCATGAGAAGAAAGATTATGAGAGGCAAGTGTTTTGGCAGCAGCTAAATGAGTGTGTTAGTGGTTTTGATGCACGAGACCGGGTTATAGTGATGAGTGATTTGAATGCAAAGGTGAGTAATGTGGCAGTTGAGGGAATAATTGGTATACATGGGGTGTTCAGTGTTGTAGATGGAAATGGTGAAGAGCTTGTAGATTTATGTGCTGAAAAAGGACTGATGATTGGGAATACCTGGTTTAAAAAGCAAGATATACATAAGTATACTTATGTAAGTAGGAGAGATGGCCAGAGAGCGTTATTGGATTACGTGTTAATTGACAGGCGCGCGAAAGAGAGACTTTTGGATGTTAATGTGCTGAGAGGTGCAACTGGAGGGATGTCTGATCATTATCTTGTGGAGGCTAAGGTGAAGATTTGTATGGGTTTTCAGAAAAGAAGAGTGAATGTTGGGGTGAAGAGGGTGGTGAGAGTAAGTGAGCTTGGGAAGGAGACTTGTGTGAGGAAGTACCAGGAGAGACTGAGTACAGAATGGAAAAGGTGAGAACAATGGAAGTAAGGGGAGTGGGGGTGGAATGGGATTTATTTAGTGAATCAGTGATGGATTGCGCAAAAGATGCTTGTGGCATGAGAAGAGTGGGAGGTGGGTTGATTAGAAAGGGTAGTGAGTGGTGGGATGAAGAAGTAAGAGTATTAGTGAAAGAGAAGAGAGAGGAATTTGGACGTTTATTGCAGGGAAAAAATGTAATTGAATGGGAGACGTATAAAAGAAAGAGACAGGAGGTCAAGAGAAAGGCGCAAGAGGTGAAAAAAAGGGCAAATGAGAGTTGGGGTGAGAGAGTATCATTAAAGTTTAGGGAGAATAAAAAGATGTTCTAGAAGGAGGTAAATAAAGTGCGTAAGACAAGGGAGCAAATGGGAACTTCAGTGAAGGGCGCAAATGGGGAGGTGATAACAAGTAATGCTGATGTCAGAAGGAGATGGAGTGAGTATTTTGAAGGTTTGTTGAATGTGTTTGATGATAGAGTGGCAGATATAGGGTGTTTTGTTAGAGGTGGTGTGCAAAGTGAGAGGGTTATGGAAAATGATTTGGTAAACAGAGAAGAGGTAGTAAAAGCTTTGCGGAAGATGAAAGCCGGCAAGGCAGCAGGTTTGGATGGTATTGCAGTGGAATTTATTAAAAAAGGGGGTGACTGTATTGTTGACTTGTTGGTAAGGTTATTTAATGTATGTATGACTCATGGTGAGGTGCCTGAGGATTGGCGGAATGCGTGCATAGTGCCATTGTACAAAGGCAAAGGGGATAAGAGTGAGTGCTCAAATTACAGAGGTATAAGTTTGTTGAGTATTCCTGGTAAATTATATGGGAGGGTATTAATTGAGAGGGTGAAGGCATGTACAGAGCATCAGATTGGGGAAGAGCAGTGTGGTTTCAGAAGTGGTAGAGGATGTGTGGATCAGGTGTTTGCTTTGAAGGATGTATGTGAGAAATACTTAGAAAAGCAAATGGATTTGTATGTAGCATTTATGGATCTGGAGAAGGCATATGATAGAGTTGATAGAGATGCTCTGTGGAAGGTATTAAGGATATATGGTGTGGGAGGCAAGTTGTTAGAAGCAGTGAAAAGTTTTTATCGAGGATGTAAGGCATGTGTACGTGTAGGAAGAGAGGAAAGTGATTGGTTCTCAGTGAATGTATGTTTGCAGCAGGGGTTTGTGATGTCTCGATTGTTGTTTAATTTGTTTATGGATGGGGTTGTTAGGGAGGTGAATGCAAGAGTTTTGGAAAGAGGGGCAAGTATGAAGTCTGTTGGGGTTGAGAGAGCTTGGGAAGTGAGTCAGTTGTTGTTCGCTGATGATACACCGCTGGTGGCTGATTCATGTGAGAAACTGCAGAAGCTGGTGTCTGAGTTTGGTAAAGTATGTGAAAGAAGAAAGTTAAGAGTAAATGTGAATAAGAGCAAGGTCTTTAGGTACAGTAGGGTTGAGGGTCAAGTCAATTGGGAGGTGAGTTTGAATGGAGAAAAACTGGAGGAAGTGAAGTGTTTTAGATATCTGGGAGTGGATCTGGCAGCGGATGGAACCATGGAAGTGGAAGTAAATCATAGGTTGGGGGAGGGGGCGAAAATTCTGGGAGCCTTGTAGAATGTGTGGAAGTCGAGAACATTATCTCGGAAAGCAAAAATGGGTATGTTTGAAGGAATAGTGGTTCCAACAATGTTGTATGGTTGCGAGGCGTGGGACATGGATAGAGTTGTGCGCAGGAGGATGGATGTGCTGGAAATGAGATGTTTGAGGACAATGTGTGGTGTGAGGTGGTTTGATCGAGTGAGTAACGTAAGGGTAAGAGAGATGTGTGGAAATAAAAAGAGCGTGGTTGAGAGAGCAGAAGAGGGTGTTTTGAAATGGTTTGGGCACATGGAGAGAATGAGTGAAGAAAGGTTGACCAAGAGGATATAATTGTCGGAGGTGGAGGGAACGAAGAGAAGAGGGAGACCAAATTGGAGGTGGAAAAATGGAGTGACAAAGATTTTGTGTGATCGGGGCCTGAACATGCAGGAGGGTGAAAGGAGGGCAAGGAATAGAGTGAATTGGAGCGATGTGGTATACCGGGGTTGACGTGCTGTCAGTGGATTGAATCGGGGCATGTGAAGCATCTGTGGTAAACCATGGAAAGCTGTGTAGGTATGTATATTTGCGTATGTGGACGTATGTATATACATGTGTATGGGGGTGGGTTGGGCCATTTCTTTCGTCTGTTTCCTTGCGCTACCTCGCAAACGCGGGAGACAGCGACAAAGCAAAAAAAAAAAAAAAAATATATATATATATATTTTTATATATATATATATATATATATATATATATATATATATATATATATATATATATATATATATATATATATATATATATATATATATATATATGTATATATATATATATATATATATATATATATATATATATATATATATATATATATATATATGTATATATACCTGAGGATAGAGGAGAAAGAATACTTCCCATGCATTTCCCACGTGTTGTAGAAATGCATGGGGACGGGAGCTGAGGGCTGGAAACCCTCCCCTCCCTGTATTTTCAACTTTCTAAAAGGGGAAACAGAAGAAGGAGTCACGCGGGGAGTGCTCATCCTCCTGGAAGGCTCAGATTGGGGAGTCTAAATGTGTGTGGTGGTATCCAAGATGAGAAAAAGGAGATATAGGTGGTATGTTTGAGAAGAGGAACCTAGATGTTTTGTCTCTGAGTGAAACAAAGCTGAAGGGTAAAAGGGAAGAGTGGTTTGGGAATGTCTTGGGAGTAAATTCAGGGTTTAGTGAAATGACAAGAGCTAGGAAAGGAGTAGCACTACTCATGAAACAGGAGTGGTGGGAGTATGTGATAGAGTATAAGAAAGTAAACACTAGATTGATATGGGTAAAACTGAAAGTGGCTGAAGGGATATGGGTGATCATTGGTGCATATCCAACTGGGCATGAGAAGAAAGATCATGAGAGGCAAGTGTTTTGGCAGCAGCTGAGTGAGTGTGTTAGTAGTTTTGATGCACGAGACCGGGTTATAGTGATGGATGATTTGAATGCAATGGTGAGTAGTGTGGCAGTTGAGGAAAATTTGGTGTACATGGGGTGTTCAGTGTCGTAAATGGAAATGGTGAAGAGCTTGTATATCTATGTGCTGAGAAAGGACTGGTTATTGGGAATACCTGGTTTAAAAAGAGCGATATACATAAGTATACATATGTAAGTAGGAGAGATGGCTAGAGAGCGTTATTGGATTACGTGTTGGATAGTCGCGCGAAAGAAAGACTTTTGGATGTTAATGTGCTGAGAGGTGCAACTGGAGGGATGTCTGATCACTATCTTGTAGGGGCGAAGGTGAAGATTTGTAGAGGATTTTAGAAAAGAAGAATGTTGGGGTGAAAAGAGTGGTGAGAGTAAGTGAGCTTGGGAAGGAGACTGGTGTGAGGAACTTTTAGGAGAGACTGAGTACAGAATGGAAAAAGGTGTGAACTAAGGACGTAAGGGGAGTGGGGAAGGATTGGGATGTATTTAGGGAAACAGTGATGGATTGTGCAAAAGATGCTTGTGGCATGAGAAGCGTGGAAGGTGGACAGATTAGAAAGGGTAGTGAGTGGTGGGATGAAGAAGTAAAATTACTGATGAAAGACAAGAGAGAGGCATTTGGACGATTTTTGCAGGGAAATGAAAATGACTGGGAGATATGTAAAAGAAAGAGGCAGGAGGTCAAGAGAATGGTGCAAGAGGTGAAAATGAGGGCAAATGAGAGTTGGGGTGAGATAGTTTCATTAGATTTTAAGGAGAATATAAAAATGTTTTGGAAGGAAGTAAATACAGTGCGTAAGAGAAGGGAACATTTCGGAACTTCCGTGAAGGGGGATAATGGGGAGGTCATAACAAGTATTGGTGATGTGAGAAGGAGATGGAGTGAGAATTTTGAAGGTTTCTTGAATGTGTTTGACGATAGAGTGGCAGATATAGGGTGTTTTGGTCGAGGTGGTCTACAAAGTGAGAGGGTTAGAAAAAATGATTTGGTAAACAGAGAAGAGGTAGTAAAAGTTTTACGAAAGATGAAAGCCGGCAAGGCAGCGGGTTTGGATGGTATTGCTGTAGAATTTATTAAAAAAGGGGGTGAGTGTATTCTTGACTGGTTGGTAAGGGTATTTGATATATTTATGTCTACTGGTGAGGTGCCTGAGGATTGGGGGAATACTTGCATAGTTCAATTGTACAAAGGAAAAGGGGATGTGGTATACCGGGGTCGACGTGCTGTCAATGGATTGAAACAGGGCATGTGAAGCTTCTGGGGTAAACCAAGGAAAGTTCTGTGGGGCCTGGATGTGGAAAGGGAGCTGTGGCTTCAGTGCATCATACATGACAGCTAGAGACTGAATGTGAACGAATGTGGTTTTTGTTGTCCTTTCCAAGCGCTACCTTGCGCACATGCTGAGAGAGGCGGTTGTTATTTTATTTGTGGCGGGGTGGCGATGGAAATGAATAAAGGCAGACAGTAAGAATTATGTACGTGTGTATATATGTACATGTCTGTGTGTGTATATACATATATACCTCGATATGTATATTTGCGTGTGTATATGTATATTTCCGTGTGTGGACGTGTATGTATATGTATGTGTATATGTAGGTGGGTTGGGACATTTCTTTCCTCTGTTTCTTTACGCTACCTTGCTAACTCGGTAAACAATGACAAAGCAAAATATAAATATATGTATATACATATACAAACATACATATATATATATATATATATATATATATATATATATATATATATATATATATATATATATATATATATATATATATATATATATATATATATATATATATATATATATATATATATATATATATATATATATATATATATATATATATATATATATATATATATATATATAAATATATATATATATAGACATTGAAGCTTATTGATACAGTGGTTAAATTGATGAGAACTGCTATTGACGTTTGTGTAAATAAATTATACATTTCCTTTTTTCCATAGCCAGAGGTTGAACCATTATGTGACATTCTTTTTTTCATTCATTTCAAGCTAGAAGTTTCAGTTTTCTAAATTGTTTCTTACATTTCTCATATGTATATATATGTATGTGTGTGTGTGTGTGTATGTGCGTATGTATGTGTATGTGTGTGTATGTGTATATGTATATATATATGTATATTATCCCTGGGGATAGGGGTGAAAGAATACTTCCCACGTATTCCTCGAGTGTCGTAGAAAGCGACTAGAGGGGACGGGAGCGGGGGGCCAGAAATCCTCCCCTGCTTGTATTAACTTTCTAAAATGGGAAACAGAAGAAGGAGTCACGCGGGGAGTGCTCATCCTCCTCGAAGACTCAGAGTGGGGTGCCTAAATGTGTGTGGATGTAACCAAGATGTGAAAAAAGGAGAGATAGGTAGTATGTTTGAGGAAAGGAACCTGGATGTTTTGGCTCTGAGTGAAACGAAGCTCAAGGGTAAAGGGGAAGAGTGGTTTGGGAATGTCTGGGGAGTAAAGTCAGGGGTTAGTGAGAGGACAAGAGCAAGGGAAGGAGTAGCAATACTCCTGAAACAGGAGTTGTGGGAGTATGTGATAGAGTGTAAGAAAGTAAATTCTCGATTAATATGGGTAAAAATGAAAGTTGATGGAGAGAGGTGGGTGATTATTGGTGCATATGCACCTGGGCATGAGAAGAAAGATCAAGAGAGGCAAGTGTTTTGGGAGCAGCTGAATGAGTGTGTTAGTGGTTTTGATGCACGAGACCGGGTCATAGTGATAGGTGATTTGAATGCAAAGGGGAGTAATGTGGCAGTTGAGGGAATAATTGGTATACATGAGGTGTTCAGTGTTGTAAATGGAAATGCTGAAGAGCTTGTAGATTTATGTGCTGAAAAGGGACTGATGATTGGGAATACCTGGTTTAAAAAGCGAGATATACATAAGTATACTTATGTAAGTAGGAGAGATGGCCAGAGAGCGTTATTGGATTACGTGTTAATTGACAGGCGTGCGAAAGAGAGACTTTTGGATGTTAATGTGCTGAGAGGTGCAACTGGAAGGATGGCTGATCATTATCTTGTGGAGACTAAGGTGAAGATTTGTATGGGTTTTCAGAAAAGAAGAGTGAATGTTGGGGTGAAGAGGGTGGTGAGAGTAAGTGAGCTTGAGAAGGAGACCTGTGTGAGGAAGTACCAGGAGAGACTGAGTACAGAATGGAAAAAGGTGAGAACAATGGAAGTAAGGGAAGTGGGGGAGGAATGGTATGTATTTAGGGAATCAGTGATGGATTGCGCAAAAGATGCTTGTGGCATGAGAAGAGTGGGAGGTGGGTTGATTAGAAAGGGTAGTGAGTGGTGGGATGAAGAAGTAAGAGTATTAGTGAAAGAGAAGAGAGAGGCATTTGGACGATTTTTGCAGGGAAAAAATGCAATTGAGTGGGAGATGTATAAAAGAAAGAGACAGGAGGTCAAGAGAAAGGCGCAAGAGGTGAAAAAAAGGGCAAATGAGAGTTGGGGTGAGAGAGTATCATTAAATTTTAGGGAGAATAAAAAGATGTTCTGGAAGGAGGTAAATAAAGTGCGTAAGACAAGGGAGCAAATGGGAACTTCAATTGGGAGGTGAGTTTGAATGGAGAAAATCTGGAGGAAGTGAAGTGTTTTAGATATCTGGGAGTGGATCTGGCAGCGGATGGAACCATGGAAGCGGAAGTGGATCATAGGGTGGGGGAGGGGGCGAAAATTCTGGGGGCCTTGAAGAATGTGTGGAAGTCGAGAACATTATCTCGGAAAGCAAAAATGGGTATGTTTAAAGGAATAGTGGTTCCAACAATGTTGTATGGTTGCGAGGCGTGGGCTATTGATAGAGTAGTGCGCAGGAGGATGGATGTGCTGGAAATGAGATGTTTGAGGACAATGTGTGGTGTGAGGTGGTTTGATCGAGTGAGTAACGTAAGGGTAAGAGAGATGTGTGGAAAAAAATAGAGCGTGGTTGAGAGAGAAGAAGAGGGTGTTTTGAAGTGGTTTGGGCACATGGAGAGAATGAGTGAGGAAAGATTGACCAAGAGGATATATGTGTCGGAGGTGGAGGGAACGAGGAGAAGAGGGAGACCAAATTGGAGGTGGAAAGATGGAATGAAAAAGATTTTGTGTGATCGGGGCATGAACATGCAGGAGGGTGAAAGGAGGGCAAGGAATAGAGTGAATTGGAGCGATGTGGTATACCGGGGTTGACGTGCTGTCAGTGGATTGAATCAAGGCATGTGAAGCGTCTGGGGTAAACCTTGGAAAGCTGTGTAGGTGTGTATATTTGCGTGTGTGGACGTATGTATATACATGTGTATGGGGGGGGTTGGGCCATTTCTTTCGTCTGTTTCCTTGCGCTACCTCGCAAACGCGGGAGACAGCGACAAAGTATAGTAAAAAAAATAATAATAATATATATATATATATATATATATATATATATATATATATATATATATATATATATATATATATATATATATATATATATGGGGACGTTATATCAAGTAGTGGTGATGTGAGAAGGAGATGGAGTGAGTATTTTGAAGGTTTGTTGAATGTGTTTGATGATAGAGTGGCAGATATAGGGTGTTTTGGTCGAGGTGGTGTGCAAAGTGAGAGGGTTAGGGAAAATGATTTGGTAAACAGAGAAGAGGTAGCAAAAGCTTTGCGGAAGATGAAAGCCGGCAAGGCAGCAGGTTTGGATGGCATTGCAGTGGAATTTATTAAAAAAGGGTGTGACTGTGTTGTTGACTGGTTGGTAAGGTTATTTAATGTATGTATGACTCATGGTGAGGTGCCTGAGGATTGGCGGAATGCGTGCATAGTGCCGTTGTACAAAGGCAAAGGGGATAAGAGTGATTGCTCAAATTACAGAGGTATAAGTTTGTTGAGTATTCCTGGTAAATTATATGGGAGGGTATTGATTGAGAGGGTGAAGGCATGTACAGAGCATCAGATTGGGGAAGAGCAGGGTGGTTTCAGAAGTGGTAGAGGATGTGTGGATCAGGTGTTTGCTTTGAAGAAAGTATGTGAGAAATACTTAGAAAAGCAAATGGATTTGTATGTAGCATTTATGGATCTGGAGAAGGCATATGATAGAGTTGATAGAGATGCTCTGTGGAAGGTATTAAGAATATATGTTGTGGGAGGAAAGTTGTTAGAAGCAGTGAAAAGTTTTTATCGAGGATGTAAGGCATGTGTACGTGTAGGAAGAGAGGAAAGTGATTGGTTCTCAGTGAATGTAGGTTTTCGGCAGGGGTGTGTGATGTCTCCATGGTTGTTTAATTTGTTTATGGATGGGGTTGTTAGGGAGGTAAATGCAAGAGTTTTGGAAAGAGGGGCAAGTATGAAGTCTGTTGGGGATGAGAGAGCTTGGGAAGTGCGTCAGTTGTTGTTCGCTGATGATACACCGCTGGTGGCTGATTCATGTGAGAAACTGCAGAAGTTGGTGACTGAGTTTGGTAAAGTGTGTGAAAGAAGAAAGTTAAGAGTAAATGTGAATAAGAGCAAGGAAATTAGGTACAGTAGGGTTGAGGATCAAGTCAATTGTGAGGTAAGTTTGAATGGAGAAAAACTGGAGGAAGTAAAGTGTTTTAGATATCTGGGAGTGGATCTGGCAGCGGATGGAACCATGGAAGCGGAAGTAGATCATAGGGTGGGGGGGGGGGGGTGAAAATCCTGCGAGCCTTGAAGAATATGTGAAACTTGAGAACATTATCTCGGAAAGCAAAAATGGGTATGTTTGAAGGAATAGTGGTTCCAACAACATTGGATGGTTGCAAGGCGTGGGCTATGGATAGATTTGTACGTAGGAGGATGGATGTGCTGGAAATGAGATGTTTGAGGACAATGTGTGGTGTGAGGTGGTTTGCTCGAATAAGTAACGTAAGGGTAAGAGAGATGTGTGGAAAAAAAAAGAGCGTGGTTGAGAGAGCAGAAGAGGGTGTTTTGAAATGGTTTGGGCACATGGAGAGAATGAGTGAGGGAAGATTGACCAAGAGGATATATGTGTCGGAGGTGGAGGGAACGAGGAGAAGTGGGACACCAAATTGGAGGTGGAAAGATGGAGTGAAAAAGATTTTGAGTGATCGGTTCCTGAACATGCAGGAGGGTGAAAGGAGGGCAAGGAATTGAATGAATTGGATCGATGTGGTATACGGGGGTTGACGTGCTGTCAGTGGATTGAATTAGGGCATTTGAAGCGTCTGGGGTGAACCATGGAAAGCTGTGTAGGTATGGTTATTTGCGTGTGTGGACGTATGTATATACATGTGTATGGGGGTGGGTTGGGCCATTTCTTTCGTCTGTTTCCTTCCGTTACCTCGCAAACGCGGGAGACAGCGACAAATCAAAAAAAAAAAAAGAAATAATATGTATATATATATATATATATATATATATATATATATATATATATATATATATATATATATATATATATATATATATATATATATATATATATATATATATATATATATATATATATATGAGAAAAAAGGAGAGATAGGTAGTATGTTTGAGGAAAGGAACCTGGATGTTGTGGCTCTGAGTGAAACGAAGCTCAAGGGTAAAGGGGAATAGTGGTTTGGGAATGTCTTGGGAGTAAAGTCAGGGGTTAGTGAGAGGACAAAAGCAAGGGAAGGAGTAGCACTACTCGTGAAACAGGGGGTGTGGGAGTATGTGATAGAGTGTAAGAAAGTAAATTCTAGATTGATATGGATAAAACTGAATGTTGATGGACAGAGATGGGTGATTATTTGTGCATATGCACCTGGGCATGAGAAGAAAGATCATGAGAGGCAAGTGTTTTAGAAGTAGTGGTTTTGATGCACAAGATCGGGTTATAGTGATGGGTGATTTGAATGCAAAGGTGAGTAATTGGCAGTTGAGGGAATAATTGGTACACATTGAGTGGTCTGTGTTGTAAATGGAAATGGTGAAGAGCTTGTAGATTTATGTGCTGAAAAAGGACTGGTGATTGGGAATACCTAGTTTAGAAAGCGAGATATACATAAGTATAGGTATGTAAGTAGGAGAGATGACCAGAGAGCGTTATTGAATAACGTGTTAATTGATAGGCAAGCGAACGAGAGACTTTTGGATGTTAATGTGCTGAGAGGTGCAACCGGAGGGATGTCTGATCATCATCTTGTGGAGGCGAAGGTGAAGATTTGTAGGGGTTTTCAGAAAAGAAGAAAGAATGTTATGGTGAAGAGAGTGGTGAGAGTAAGTGAGAATGGGAAAGAGACTTGTGCAAAGAAGTACCAGGAGAGACTGAGTATATAATGGGAGAAAGTGAGAACAAAGGAGATAAGGGGAGTACTGGAGGAATGGGATGTATTTAGCGAAGCAGTGATGGCTTGCGCAAAAGATGCTTGTGGCATGAGAAGCGTGGGAGGTGGGTTGATTAGAAAGGGTAGTGAGTGGTGGGATGAAGAAGTCAGATTATTAGTGAAAGAGAAGAGAGAGGCATTTGGACAATTTTTGCAGTGAAAAAATGCAAATGAGTGGGAGATATTTAAAAGAAAGAGGCAGGAGGTCAAGAGAAAGGTGCAAGAGGTGAAATAGAGGGCAAATGAGAGTTGGGGTGAGAAAGTATCATTAAATTTTAGGGAGAATAAAAAGAGTTTTGGAAGGAGGTAAATAAAGTGCGTAATACAAGGGAGCAAATGGGAACTTCGGTGAAGGGGGCTAATGGGGAGGTCATAACAAGCAGTGGTGATATGAGAAGGAGATGGAGTGAGTATTTTGAAGGTTTGTTGAAAGTGTTTGATGACAGAGTGGCAGATACAGGGTGTTTTGGTCGAGGTGGAATGCAAAGTGAGAGGGTTAGGGAAAATGATTTGGTAAACAGAGAAGAGGTAGTAAAAGCTTTGCTTAAGATGAAAGCCGACGAGGCAGCAGGTTTGGATGGTATTGCATTGGAATTTATTAAAAAAGGGGGTGACTGTATTGGTGACTGGTTGGTAAGGTTATTTAATGTATTTATGTGTACTGGTGAGGTGCCTGATGATTGGCGAAATGCTTGCATAGTGCCAATGTACAAAGGCAAAGGGGATAAGAGTGAGTGGTCAAATTACAGAGGTATAAGTTTGTTGAGTATTCCTGGTAAATTATATGGGAGGGTATTGACTGAGAGGGTGAAGGCATGTACAGAGCATCAGATTGGGGAAGAACAGTGTGGTTTCAGAAGTGGTAGAGGATGTATGGATCAGGTGTTTCCTTTGAAGAATGTATGTGAGAAATGCTTAGAAAAACAAATAGATTTGTATGTAGCATTTATGGATCTGGAGAAGGCATATGATAGAGTTGATACAGATGCTGTGTGGGAGGTATTAAGATTATATGGTGTGGGAAGCAAGTTGTTAGAAGCAGTGAAAAGTTTTTATCGAGGATGTAAGGCATCTCTACGTGTAGGAAGAGAGGAAAGTGATCGGTTCTCAGTGAATGTAGGTTTGCGACAAGGGTGTGTGATGTCTCTATGGTTGTTTAATGAGTTTATGGATGGGGTTGTTAGGGAAGTGAATGAAAGAGTTTTGGAAAGAGGGACAAGTATGAAGTGTGTTGTGGATGAGAGAGCTTGGGAAGTGAGTGAGTTGTTGTTCGCTGATGATACAGCGCTGGTGGCTGATTCATGTGAGAAACTGCAGAAGCTTGTGACTGAATTTGGTAAAATGTGTGAAAGAAGAAAGTTAAGAGTAAATGTGAATAAGAGCAAGGTTATTAGGTACAGTAGGGTTAAGGGTCAAGTCAATTGGGAGGTAAGTTTGAATGGAGAAAAACTGGAGGAAGTAAAGTTTCTTAGATTTCTTGGAAAGGATCTGGCCGTGGATGGAACCATGGAAGCGGAAGTGAATCATAGGGTGGGGAAGGGGACGAAAATTCTGGTAGCCTTGAAGAATGTTTGGAAGTCGAAAACATTATCTCGGAAAGCAAAAATGAGTATGTTTGAAGGAATAGTGGTTCCAACAATGTTGTATAGTTTCGAGGCGTGGGCTATGGATAGAGTTGTGCGAAGGAAGGTGGACATGCTGGAAATGAGATGTTTGAGCACAATATGTGGTGTGAGGTGGTTTGATCGAGTAAGTAATGTAAGGGTAAGAGAGATGTGTGGAAATAGAAAGAATGTGGTTGAGAGAGCAGAAGAGGGTGTTTTGAAATAGTTTGGTCACATGGAGAGAATGAGTGAAGAAAGATTGACCAAGAGGATATATGTGTCAGAGGTGGAGGGAACGAGGAGAAGTGGGAGACCAAATTGGAAGTGGAAAGATGGAGTGAAAAAGATTTTGAGTGATCGGGGCCTGAACATGCAGGAGGGTGAAAGGCGTGCAAGGAATAGAGTGAATTGGATCGATATGGTATAACGGAGTTGACGTGCTGTCAATGGATTGAATCAGGGCATGTGAAGCATCTGGGGTAAACCATGGAAAGTTGTGTGGGGCTTGGATGTGGAAAGGGAGGTGTGGTTTCGGGCATTATTACATGACAGCTAGAGACTGAGTGTCAACGAATGAGGCCTTTGTTGTCTTTTCCTAGCGCTACCTCGCAAACATGAGGGGGGAAGGGGATGGTATTCCATGTGTGGCGAGGTGGCGATGGGAATGAATAAAGTCAGACAGTGTGAATTGTGTGCATGGGTATGTATGTGTGTGTCTCTGTATGTATATATATGTGTACATTGAGATGTATAGGTATGTATATTTGCGTGTGTGGACGTGTATGTATATACATGTGTATGGGGGTGGGTTGGGCCATTTCTTTCGTATGTTTCCTTGCGCTACCTCGCAAACGCGGGAGACAGCGAAAAAAAAGAAAAAGAAAAAAAAAAATATATATATATATATATATATATATATATATATATATATATATATATTTATTTATTTATTTATTTTGCTATTTCTCCCTCTCCTTTGTTAGCGAGGTAGCGCAAGAAAGCAGACGAAAGAAATGTCCCACCCCACCCATATACACATATGTATACATACATGTCCACACTTGGAAATATGCATACCTATTCATCTTACGGTATACATATGTATAGACACACAGACATATACATATATACACACGTACATATTTCATGCTGTCTGCCTATATTCATTCCCATCGACACCCCGCCACACATGAAATAAAAAACCCCTTTACCCAAATCTGCGCGATGTAGCGCTAGCAAAGGACAACAAAGGCCACTTTCGTTCACATTCAGTGTGTAGATGTCTTGTATAACGCACCGAAAACACAGCTCCCTTTCCGCATCCAAGCCCCACAGAACTTTCTATGCTTTACACCAGACGCTTCATATTCCCTGAATGTATCCATTGACAGAACGTCGACCCCGGTATACCACATCGTTCTAATTCACCCTATTCCCTTCACGCCTTTCACTCTCCTGCATGTTCAGGAACCGATCAAACACAACCCTTTCCACTCCATCTTTTCACCTCATATTTGGTCACCCACTTTTCGTTCCCTCCACCTCTAACACATATATCCTCTTGGTCAATCTTTCCTCACTCATTCCATGTGACCAAATCATTTCAAAACACCCTCTTCTGCTCTCTCAACCACACTCTTTTTATTACCACACAAATCTCTTACCCTATTATCACTTCCTCGATCAAACCACCTCACACCACATATTGTCCTCAAACATCTCATTTCCATCACATCCACCTTCCTCCACACAAGTCTATCCATAGGCCACGCCTCGCAACCATATAACATTGTTGGGACCACTATTCCTTCAAACATACCACTTTTTCCTTTCCGAGATAATGTTCTCGACTTCCACACATTTTTCAACGTTCCCAGAAGTTTCTCCCCCTCCTCCACCCTATTATTCACTTCCGGTTCCATGGTTACATCCGCTGCCAAATCCACTTCCAGATATCTGAAACAATTCACTTCCTCCAGTTTTTCTCCATTCAAACTTATCTATCATTTGACTTGTCCTTCAACCATACTGTACCTAATAACCTTGCTCTGTTTCATGTTTACTCTCAGTTTTCTTCTTTCACACACATTTCCAAACTCAGTCACCAGCTTCTGCAGTTTCTCACACGAACCAGGCACCAGCGCTGTATCATCAGTGAACAACAACTGACTCACTTCCCAAGCTTTCTCATCCACAACAGACTTAATACTTGCCCCTCTTTCCAAAACTCTTGCATTCACCTCCCTATCACCACCACCCATAAAATAATTGAAAAACCATGAAGACATCACACACCCCTGCTGCAAACCTATATTCACTGAGAACCAATCACTTTCCTCTCTTCCTACACGTACTCATGCCTTACGTCCTCGATAAATAGTTTTCACTGCTTCTAACAACTTGCCTCCCACACCATATATTCTTAATACCTTCCACAAATCCATTTGCTTTTCTAAATATTTCTCATATACATTCTTCAAAGCAAACACCTGATCCACACATCCTCTACCATTTCTGAAACCACACTGCTCTTCCCCAAGCTGATGCTCTGTACATGCCTTCACCCTCTCAATCAATACCCTCCCATATAATTTCCCAGGAATACTCAACAAACTTATACCTCTGTAATTTGAACACTTACTTTTATCCCCTTTACCTTTGTACAATGGCACTATACAAGCATTCCGCCAATCCTCAGGCACCTCATCATGAGATATACATACATTAAATAACCTTAAGAA
>NC_092242.1:33845220-34002720 GCF_036320965.1 Panulirus ornatus
TCATGTCTTGTACTGACCGTTGATATATCATCCTCAGTTGTCTATTGTCAAGATGTATTCCTCAGTTGTTTGTTGGAAAATAGCATCCAGTGTCTGCTTTCAAGCTATCTTGATATAGTGTCTGTTGTAAAGTTATCATCATAAAGTAACTGTTGTCAAAATATGAATATAAAATGTATGGTGTCAGCTATCATCGTAAAGATTCTCCTGTGAAGTCATTCTAAAGTGTCTGCTGTCAAGATTTGATCACAAAGTGTCAGTTGTCATGATATCATCATATAGCGTCTAATGTCAGGATATTATAAAATATCGGTTGACAAGATATCAAAAGCATCATCTGGCAAGATATTATACCAGCAGGAGGTAGCTATATGCCCTGGTGTTTGTCTATATCAGCGAGTTGAACTATTGATTTTGTTCATATACATTGATAACAAGCGAACTCTGGTTAACAAGATGATATATATGACATCATCACACAACTATTATATACAATGTTGTTGTAGAATGTATGAAGTTAAACAATATCCTATCTCACTGCCTCCTTCATTCAAAAGTATTGTATGATGAACTGTGTTCCATATCGACTTTCACGTGAATGAATAACAGTTTTTGAACATCAGATTTACATTTTTTTTTGTCTATATAAACGTTATATATTGTCTATATAAACGTTATATATTTTGTCTATATAAACGTCATGTTTTATCGTTATATATTTGAGAGACTAATTATAGCGAGATGAGATAACCTACTGAATCAAAGTTTACGAACCAACCAAACATCCGTCAGCTGGGCCAGTGAGGGAGGAGGAGATGGAGGGGAAGGGAAGGGAGTGACATTTGGTCCTCCTTGTGGAAAGTGGCGCCAGCAGAGCGGCTGGCGAGTGCTGGCAGTTCCTTGGCACCCCAGCCTGGAATCTATATAATGCCACAAGATCCTGGAGTAGCCCTATCTCTCTCCAGTAAAGGCAGTCCGTGAAGTGAGAGTGAGTGCTTCTAGAATCATCTTGAGCACCTGAAGAATGAGTTCACTCGACAGGAGGTTATACTAACGCTGGAGGCCTTAACGACCCTGGCAGTTGATAGGACTAAATCCCGAATAACTAGTCAACTAGCAGCGCTTCTTGTCTCCTCAGCAGCCTCCAGCTTCACTACAGGAGCTGAAACATCAGCCTCCGGCTTGACCACAGTTCACACACCTGCCACTGTCCTCACTGCAGGTACGTCATTGGGTAACTGTGCCTGGGAGTCCAACATTGTCCCCTGCATATAGAACCAGTCACCAACAGCGATTATCCAGATTGACGATAAATGGGAACCAGATTGTCATTAGCAAAAAAGTTCCCAAGTGCACTTTCGTGTAATAATCACATCATCAGGGGAGAAACAAGAGAGAAATATAACAGTCAGTTGATATACATCGAAGAGACGAAGCTAGGACGCCATTTGGTAAACATGTGATTGTCCAAAGCGGAAAGCAAAAATGGGTATGTTTGAAGGAATAGTGGTTCCAACAATGTTGTATGGTTGCGAGGCGTGGGCTATGGATAGAGTTGTGCGCAGGAGGATGGATGTGCTGGAAATGAGATGTTTGAGGACAATGTGTGGTGTGAGGTGGTTTGATCGAGTAAGTAACGTAAGGGTAAGAGAGATGTGTGGAAATAAAAAGAGCGTGGTTGAGAGAGCAGAAGAGGGTGTTTTGAAATGGTTTGGGCACATGGAGAGAATGAGTGAGGAAAGATTGACCAAGAGGATATATGTGTCGGAGGTGGAGGGAACGAGGAGAAGAGGGAGACCAAATTGGAGGTGGAAAGATGGAGTGAAAAAGATTTTGTGTGATCGGGGCCTGAACATGCAGGAGGGTGAAAGGAGGGCAAGGAATAGAGTGAATTGGAGCGATGTGGTATACCGGGGTTGATGTGCTGTCAGTGGATTGAATCAAGGCATGTGAAGCGTCTGGGGTAAACCATGGAAAGCTGTGTAGGTATGTATATTTGCGTGTGTGGACGTATGTATATACATGTGTATGGGGGTGGGTTGGGCCATTTCTTTCGTCTGTTTCCTTGCGCTACCTCGCAAACGCGGGAGACAGCGACAAAGCAAAAAAAAAAAATAAAAAAAATATATATATATATATATTCTATTTTGCTTTGCTTTGTTGCTGTCTCCCAGGTAGCAAGTGAGCGCAAAGAAACAGACAAAAGAATGGCACAACCCACCCATATATACACATATATATACATACACGTCCACAGACGGAAATATACATACCTATACATCTCAACGTATACATATATATACACACAAAGACATATACATATATACACATGTACATAATTCATACTATCTGCCTTTATTCATTCCCATCGCCACCCCGCCAAGCATGAAATAACAACCCCCTCCCCCCGCATGTGCGCGAAGTAGCGCTAGGAAAAGACAACTAAGGCCACATTTGTTCACGCTCAGTCTCTAGCTGTCATGTATAATGTACTAAAACCACAGGTCCCTTTCCACATCCAGGCCCCACAGAACTTTCCATGGTTTACCCCAAACGCTTCACATGCCCTGGTTCAATCCATTGACAGCACGTCGACCCCGCTATACCACATCGTTCCAATTCACTCTATTCCTTGCACGCCTTTCACACTCCTGCATGTTCAGGCCCCGATCACTCAAAATCTTTTTCACTCCATCTTACCACCTCCAATTTGGTCTCCCACTTCTAGTTCCCTCCACCTCTGACACATATATCCTCTTGGTCAATCTTTCCTCACTCATTCTTTCCATGAGACCAAACCATTTCAAAACACCTTCTTCAGCTCTCTTAACCACACTCTTTTTATTACCACACATCTCTCTTACCCTATTATTACTTACTCGATCAAACCACCTTACACCACATTTTGTCCTCAAATATTTCATTTCCAGCACATCCACCCTCCTCCGCACAGATCTATCCATATCTGTTGTAACTACTATTCCTTCAAACATACCCATTTTTGCTTTCCGAGATCATGTTCTCGACTTCAACAAATACTTCAAAGCTCCCAGTACATTCACCCCCCTCCCCAACCCTATGATTCAATTCCGCTTCCATGGTTCCATCCGCTGTCAAATCCACTCCCAGATATCTAAAACACTTCACCTCCTCCAGTTTTTCTCCATTCAAACTTACCTCCCAATTGACTTTTCCCTCGACACGACTGTACCTTATAACCTTTCTCTTATTCACATTTACTCTCAACTTCTTTCTTTCACACACTTTACCAAACTCAGTCACCAGCTTCTGCAGTTTCTCACACGAATCAGCGACCAGCCCTGAATCATCAGCGAACAACAACTGACTCACTTCCCAAGCTCTCTCATCGACAACAGACTGCATACTTGCCCCTCTTTCCAAAACTCTTGCATTCACCTCCCTAACCACCTCATCCATAAACAGATTAAACAACCATGGAGACATCACACACCCCTGCCGCAAACTGACATTCTCTGAGAACCAATCACTTTCCTCTTTTCCTACACGCACACATGCCTTACATCCTCGATGAAAACTTTTCACTGCTTTTAACAACTTGCCTCCCACACCATATATTATTAATACCTTCCACAGAGCATCTCTATTAACACTATCATATACCTTCTCCAGATACATAAATGCTACATACAAGTCCATTTGCTTTTCTAAGTATTTTTCACGTACATTGTTCAAATCAAACACCTGATCCACACATTCTCTACCACTTCTGAAACCCCACTGCTTCCACCCAATATATATATATATATATATATATATATATATATATATATATATATATATATATATATATATATATATATATATATATATATATTACCAAATCAATTTCCCTAACCCTCTCACTTTGCACACCACCTCGACCAAAACACCCTATATCGGCCAATCTATCATCAAGCACACTCAACAAACCTTCAAAATACTCAATCCATCTCCTTCTCACATCACCACTACTTGTTATCACCTCCCCATAAGCCCCCTTCACTGAAGTTCCCATTTGCTCCCTTGACTTACGCACTTTATTTACCTCCTTCCAAAAAATCTTTATATTCTCCCAAAAATTTAATTTACTCTCTCACCCCAACCCTTATTTGCCCTCTTTTTCAGCTCTTGCACCTTTCTCTTGACCTCCTGCCTCTTTCTTATATACATCTCCCACTCATTTGCATTTTTTCTCTGCAAAAATCGTCCAAATGCCTCTGTCTTCTCGTTCACTAATAATCTTACTACTTCATCCCACCACTCACTACCCTTCCTATTCATCCCACCTCACAAGCTTCTCATGCCACAGGCATCTTTTGCGCAAGCCATCACTGCTTCCCTAAATACATCCCATTCCTCCCCACTCCCCTTACCTCCTTTATTCTCACCTTTTTCCATTCTGTACTCAGTCTCTCCTGGTACTTCCTCACACAAGTTTCCTTCCCAAGCTCACTTACTCTCACCACTCTCTTCACCCCAATATTTTCTCTTCTTTTCTGAAAACCTGTACAAATCTTCACATTCGCCTCCAAAAGATAATGATCAGACACCCCTCTAGCTGCACCTCTCAGTACATTAACATCCAAAAGTCTCTCTTTCGCGCGCCTATCAATTAACACGTAATCCAATAACGCTCTCTGGCCATCTCTCCTACCTACATACGTATACTTACGTATATCTCGCTTTTTAACCCAGGTATTCCCAATCACCAGTCTTTTTTCAGTACATAAATCTACAAGCTCCTCGCCATTTCCATTTACAACACTGAACTCCCCATGCATACCAATTATTCCCTCAACTGCCACATCACTCACCTTTACATTCAAATCACCCATCACTATAACCCGGTCTCGTAAATAAAAACTAGTAACATACTCACTCAGCTGCTCGCAAAACACTTACCTCTCATGATCTTTCTTCTCATGCCCAGGTGCATATGCACCAATAATCACCCATCTCTCTCCATCCACTTTCAGTTTTACCCATATTAATCTAGAATTTACTTCCTTACACTCTATCACATACTCCCAGAACTCCTGTTTCAGGAGTAGTGCTACTCCTTCCCTTGCTCTCGTCCTCTCACTAACCCCTGACTTTACTCCCAAGACATTCCTAAACCACTCTTCCCTTTGAGCTTCGCTTCACTTAGAGCCAAAACATCCAGGTTCCTTTCCTGAAACATGCTATCTATCTCTCCTTTTATCTCACCTTGGTTACATCCACACACATTTAGACACCCCAATCTGAGCCTTCGAGGAGGATGAGCACTCCCCACGTGATTCCTGCTTCTGTTTCCCCTTTTAGAATGTTAAAATACAAGGAGGAGAGGGTTTCTGGCTCCCCACTCCCGTCCCCTTTAGTCGCCTTTTAAGAAACGTGAGGAATGCGTGGGAAGTATTCATTCTCCCCTATCCCTGCAAGGCAGCAGGTTTGGATGGTATTGTAGTGGAATTTATCAAATGATGGGGTGTCTGTATTGTTGACTGGTTGATAAGGTTATTTAGTGTATTCATAATTCATGGTGAGGTGCCTGAGGATTGGCGAAATGCTTGCATAGTGCCATTGTACAAAGGCAAAGGGGATAAGAGTGAGTGCTCAGATTACAGAGGTATAAGTTTGTTAAGTATGCCTGGTAAATTATATGGGAAGGTATTGATTAAGAGGCTGAAGGCATGTACAGAGCATCAGATTGGGGAAGAGCAGTGTGGTTTCAGAAGTGGTAGAGGATCTGTGGATCAGGTGTTTGCTTTGAAGAATGTATGTGAGAAATACTTAGAAAAGCAAATGGATTTATATATAGCATTTATGGATCTGGAGAAGGCTTATGATAGAGTTGATAGAGATGCTCTGTGGAAGGTACTAAGAGTATACGGTGTGGGAGGCAAGTTGTTAGAAGCAGAGAAATGTTTTTATCGAGGATGTAAGGCAAGTGTACGTGTAGGAAGAGAGGAAAGTGATTGGTTCTCAGTGAATGTAGGTTTGCGGCAGGGGTGTGTGATGTCTCCATGGTTGTTTAATTTGTTTATGGATGGGGTTGTTAGGGAGGTGAATGCAAGAGTTTTGGAAAGGGGGGCAAGTGTGAAGTCTGTTGGGGATGAGAGAGCTTGGGAAGTGAGTCAGTTGTTGTTCTCTCATGATACATCCCTGGTGGCTGATTCATGTGAGAAACTGCAGAAGCTGGTGAGTGAGTTTGATAAAGGGTGTGAAACAAGAATGATAGGAGTAAATGTGAATAAGAGCAAGGTTATTAGGTACAGTAGGGTTGAGGGTCAAGTCAATTGGGAGGTAAGTTTGAATGGAGAAAAATTGGAGGAAGTAAAGTGTTTTAGATATCTTGGAGTGGATCTGGCAGCGGATGGAACCATGGAAGCGGAAGTGAATCATAGGGTGAGGGAGGGGACGAAAGTCCTAGGAGCCTTGAAGAATGTTTGAAAGTCGAGAACATTATATATATATATAACATTATATATATATATATATATATATATATATATATATATATATATATATATATATATATATATATATATATATATATATATATATATATATATATGAATATATATATATATATATATATATATCTTTCTTTTCTTTCAAACTATTCGCCATTTCCCGCATTAGCGAGGTAGCGTTAAGAACAGAGGACTGGGCCTTTGAGGGAATACCCTCACCTGGCCCAATTCTCTGTTCCTTCTTTTGGAAAATTCAAAAAAACCCGAGAGGGGAGGATTTCCAGCCCCCGCTCCCTCCCCTTTTAGTCGCCTTCTACGACACGCAGGAATACGTGGGAAGTACTCTTAATCCCCTATCCCCAGGGATATATATATATATATATATATATATATATATATATATATATATATATATATATATATATATATATATATATATATATATATATATATATATATATTCTCTTACATTTATCCCCTTTGGTTTTGTACAATGGCACTATGCAAGCATTCCTCCAATCCTCAGGTACCTCACCATGAGTCATACATACATGAAATAACCTTACCAACCAGTCAACAATAGTCACCCCCTTTTTTCATAAATTCCACTGCAATACCATCCAAACCCGCTGCCTTGCCGGCTTCCATCTTCCGCAAAGCTTTTGCTACCTCCTCTCTGTTTTCCCAAATCATTCTCCGTAACCCTCTCACTTTGCACACCACCTCGACCAAAACACCCTATATCTGCCACTCTATCATGAAACACATTCAACAAACCTTCAAAATACTCACTCCATCTCCTTCTCACATCACCACTACTTGTTATCACCTTCCCATTAGCCCTCTTCACTGAAGTTCCCATTTGTTCCCTTCTCTTACGCACTTATTTACCTCCTTCCAAAACATCGTTTTATTCTCCCTAAAATTTTATGTTACTCTCTGACCCCAACTCTCATTTGCCCTCTTTTTCACCTCTTGCTCCTTTCTCTTGACCTCTTTTGCCTCTTTCTTTTATACATCTCCCATTCATTTGCATTATTTCTCTGCAAAAAACGTCCAAATGCCTCTCTCTTCTCTTTCACTGATAATCTTACTTCTTCATCCCACCACTCACCACTCTCTCTAATATGCTTACTTCTCACGCTTCTCATGCTACAAGCATCTTTTGCACAACCATCACTGCTTCCCTAAATACATCCCATTTCTCCCCCACTCCCCTTACCTCCTTTGTTCTCACCTTTTACCATTCTGTACTCAGTCTCTCCTGGTACTTCCTCACACAAGTCTCCTTCCCAAGCTCACTTACTCTCACCATTCTCTTCACCCCAACATTCTCTCTTCTTCCCTGAAAACCTCTACAAATCTTCCCCTTCGCCTCCACAAGATAATGATCAGACATCCCTCCAGTTGCACCCCTCAGCAAATTAACATCCAGAAGTCTTTCTTTCGCGCGCCTATCAATAAACACGTAATCCAATAACGCTCTCTGGCCATCTCTCCTGCTTACAGAGGTATACTTATGTATATCTCTTTTTTTAAACCATCTATTCCTAATCACCAGTCCTTTTTCAGCACATAAATGTACAAGCTCTTAACCATTTCCATTTCCAACACTGACCACCCTATGTATACCAATTATTCCCTCAACTGCCACATTACTCACCTTTGCATTCAAATCACCCATCACTATAAACCGGTCTTGTGCATCAAAACTAATAACACACTCACTCAGCTGCTCCCAAAACACTTGCCTCTCATGATCTTTCTTCTTATGCCCAGGTGCACATGTAGCAATAATCACCCATCTCTCCCCATCCATTTTCAATTTTACCCATATCAATCTAGAGTTAACTTTCTTATACTCTATCACATACTCCCACCACTCCTGTTTCAGGATTAGTGATACTCCTTCTCTTGCTCTTGTTATCTCACTAACCCCTGACTTTACTTCCAAGACATTCCCAAACCACTCTTTCCCTTTACCCTTGAGCTTCGTTTCACTCAGAGCCAAAACATCCAGGTTCCTTTCCTCAAATATACTACCTATCTCTCCTTTTTTCTCATCTTGGTTACACCCACACACATTTAGACACGTGAGGAATGCGTGGGAAGTATTCTTTCTCCCCTATCCCCTCAAATTACAGAAGTGAAAGTTTGTTGAGTATTCCTTGGAAATTGTATGGAAGGGTATTCATAGAGAGGGTGAAGGGATGGACAGAGCATCAGATTGGGGAAGAGCAGTGTGGTTTCAGAACTAGTAGAGGATCTGTGGATCAGGTGTTTGCTTTGAAAAATGTATGTGAAAAATACTTAGAAAAGCAAATAGATTTGTATGTAGCATTTATGGATCTGAAGAAGGTATATGATAGAGTTGATAGAGATGCTCTGTGGAAGGTATTAAGAATATATGGTGTGGGGGGCAAGTTGTTAGAAGCAGTTAAAAGTTTTTCTCGAGTATGTAAGGCATGTATACGTGTTGGAAGAGAGGTAAGTGTTTGGTTTTCAATGAACGTTGGTTTGCAGCAGTGGTGTGTGATTATCTCCATGGTTGTTTAATTTGTTTATGGATGGGGTTGTTAGGGAGGTGAAAGCAAGAGTTTTGGAAAGAGGGGCAAGTATGAAGTCTGCTGTGGATGAGAGAGCTTGGGAAGTGAGTCAGTTTTTGTTCGCTGATGATACAGCGTTTGTGGCTGATTCATGTGAGAAACTGCAGAAGCTGGTGAGTAAGTTTGGTAAAGTGTGTTAAAGAAGAAAGCTAAGAGTAAATGTGAATAAGAGTAAGGTTATTAGGTAAGTAGGGTTGAGGGACAAGTCAATTGGAAGGAAAGTTTGAATGGGGAAAAACTGGAGGAAGTGAAGTGTTTTAGATATTTGAGAGTGGATTTGGCAGAGAATGGAACCATGGAAACGGAAGTGAATCATAGGGTTGGGGAGGGGGCGAAAGTTATGGGAGCCTTGAAGAATGTGTGGAAGTCGAGATCATTATCTCGGAAAGCAAAAATGGGTATGTTTGGGGGAATAGTGTTTCCAACAATGTTATATGGTTGCGAGGCGTAGGCTATGGATAGAGTGGTGCGGAGGAGGGTGGATGTGCTGCAAATGAGATGTTTGAGGACAATATGTGGTGTGAGGAAGTTTGATCGAGTAAGTAATGAAAGGGTAAGAGAGATGTGTGGAAATAAAAAGAGTGTGGTTGAGAGAGCAGAAGAGGGTGTTTTGAAGTGCTTTGGTCAAATGGAGAGAATGAGTGAGGAAGATTGGCCAAGAGGATATATGTGTCAGAGGTGGAGGGAACGAAAAGTGGGAGACCAAATTGGAGGTGTAAAGATGGAGCGAAAAAGATTTTGAGTGATCTCGGCCTGAACATGCAGGTGGGTGGCGTGGCATGTGGAAAGGGAGCGGTGGTTTCGGTGCATGGGTTATATGGACTGCGTGAGGTCGGAGGGGGAACGTTGGGAGGCACTGGGGGGGGAGGGAGACTGGTGCGTTACCGGGCGCTCATGCGGTTGGCTCGCGTGGGGGTTTTGCCTCGTTTCATGTTGGGCGGTTTTTTTGGCTTTGAGTGCATTATAAGGGGGCGACGGGGAAGGTTTTTTGGCTGAGGGGGGTCGCTGGAGTAGTGTGTAGGGGGGAGAGATGTAGTTTGGCTCGTGAGTGTATATAAGGTATACGTTGTGAGGTATAGGTATGGGTAGAGCTCGGTTGGGTAGGGGGCGTGTGTTGACGTGCATGTAGATACTGGGGTTTGTGGGTGGGTGAGGCCATTTTTTTGAGGTTTTTAGGTCGTTGCGCTATTTCGCTAAAGCGGGTCGCCCTGCGTCCAATTCGGAGGTGTGTATTGAGAAAGGGTGAGATTTCCGAGGGTGTGATGGAGTGTGCGTGACAGGGGACGTGCGTGGGGTTGTATGTGGGCGTGGGCGGACGGGCGCCCGTCCGGTGGCCGTGGGAGCGCCCATGGGGTATATACTCGGAACAGTATTGTTAGGGCTAACAATTAAATCACAATGGTATATGGGTGGTGTTGTATAGGGAACTAAATAGATTTGTGTGTTTACGTGTTTGCGCTATAAGGGTCTGTGTGTGTGTATACTCTCAGAAGATGTCTGCGTGTACATAGCTATATAGGCTCTAGGGCGGAAGGGGTTGGTGGCCCTTAGCCATACCGAGCCTCACACGGGGAAAACCAGCCACCCCCAGCTGAGGGGGCCGAACGGGTATTGAGTTGCGGCGGGCGGTTGGTGCGCGAGGAATAAAGACATATCTATTAGGCCCCTGGCGGGCATCTCGCTGGTGCGGAGCGGGACTGGCCATTGTTGGCCCACACGTTACAAACAGGCAGCAACGGGAATAATGCCAGGACCACGAACATGGACTGGGGGGACACCAGAAGCGGATATGGGCAAGGTTTGCTATTGGCACATCTGGTCTGCTAAGGCTTCCGAGGGTGTACACTCTGCAGTGAACTCTGGAAGAGCGGGAGCGGGCAAAGAGAAGGGATAAAGAAGGATGGGGATGGAAAAGTGATCAGATTTTGGGGTGATACGCCCAAGCGGGACTACGACCGGGGGGCGGCGCCATCGGCGCCGAGGGGAAAGCATAAGACGTACATATGTGTGGCAGAGGCGGGGTTAGGGGAAGCTAGATGGAGAGGCATGGGGCAATTTCCAACTGGGGGATCTTATTATATAGCGGCTGGAGCGAGAATTGTCTCGAGAGGCGGGTGTGAATCTATGGAGCGCGGTCCCAGGACAGGGTAGGGACGCGAGATTACTCCCAGCTCTACTCTATGGGACGCACTATCTGCGCATGGGACGGAAGGTCATACTGGCTAGCACAGCCTACCAGCCTAACCGGCTCTACGCGATGCACTTAGCCCCCGACAGCAGCTATCCAGAAAACATTGGGCGGAACCTACTATGCCTTCAATCATACACATTTGGGCTGGTCCGAGATAATGGTCGCGTCGGTCCTCACTCAGTCTTCAAGGCTCCATGGATGGGGCGCCCCACGCCCACACTCCCTAAGAGGAACGGTAGCGGCCAGGGCTGCTAGCCGCCAGCCTTAGAAACGCCCTGTGTGAGATTTATTAAATGGAGGCCGCCAGGAGGGGGACGGACGACTGGATATTTACGGTACCGACATTTATGGTCGGACCGGTTCAAGGGTTCGGGTCCGTTGATCCGGGCGCATGCTGGCTAATGAGGCGGGCAAACTTGGGGAGGAGCGGGGTATATAGGGTAACCACATTCGCTCGCAACTGCTGAGGCAGTGGCGCCTCTTTGTTTGATGCAATACTGCAGCTTGGTGCAGGCTCGACGTTCTTTCTTCGGTCGGTACGGAACTTTGAGAGAGGATGAAAATACATGCTAGGAGGATCCGGGCCAACAGAGGGCACTCTTTTCGACGGGCTGGAACCGCCCGTTTCTTCCACGTGCAAATGCAAGTATCTTAGGATAACAACCAGTGGGAGACACTCACCACTCCCCTGCAGGCAATAAGTCTGGCAAGATGCTTATTCCAACTCTGATGGGCAGGGGAGGAAAAGTACTAAGGGTTATCTGGGGCCGGTATGAAGAGATGTTTTGATGGATAGGAGGAGTTTATTAGGGTAAGCAAATATAATGGTGTGGAGCGTTTAACGGAATACTGGGTGATGAGAGTGATTTCGCTAGTGATGTGGGCCGTAGCTGGTGCTGTTTTGGAGTAGTATGATGGGTATTTTGCACAGAGGGAGGGGGAGTCTGAGTGGGCAGCTATTGCCTGGAGGATTTGATTATTCACCTAGCATCAAGTGCCGCGTGCTAGGCAGGGGTATTTTACATCAAAGGCGAGGCCCCATGAGGTGGGACCGGGTAAGGGAAGCGGTCCAAGCAGATTGATTGTCAAAGCCGTGTGTTGGAGGTAAAGGTATTGGACGCACTTCAAGAGCGTGTCTAGAGGGAAGGGGTGAAAGCCTCGAGGAGACACAGGGGCAGGCGGGGAACTTGGGCTCGTGGGCCTAGATGGGAAGCCTTGCAGGTGGATACACGGTACTTTGAGGGCTGTCTGTTAAGGTTTAAGACGGTCCATCCTGAGGCATTGTGTATGGCACCCACGGGGGGTGTTCTGGAATATCGGCATTACCCAGCCACATATACGGACCGCCGGCAGGGCAGGAGAGGCAGAGTCCGCCAAGCGGGGTCGTCATCGGCGGAGCGGCGGGTCCTTTGCGATGGTGCCACGAGTTCAACGAGATAGCGGGTCATGATAAGATAAAAATTTGTAAAGTTTTGTGAGGACTCAGAGTGATGCTTTATCTGGATTCATTTAAGGACACTTATGTAGCTAGCAAGGAGACGGCGATATGCTACACTACGTAAGGGAAGGGATAAGAAACTGGGGAGAACAGGGGATTGGTTGGGAAATTGGGGAGAACGGCGGATGGGGTGTGTGAGTGTGTGAGTGAGGGGTGTGTGTGTGTGTGTATTGTGTGTGTGTGTGAGTGTGTGTGTGTGTGTGTTTGTAGTGGGGTGTGTGAGTGGTTGTGTAGACGGGAGGGGGGGGGGCGGGCATTAAAGGAGCATGGGACAGAAATGTGCGTCCGGGTGCGTGATTGTTACCTGTGATAGGGGCAGGGTGGGATGTCCAGATTCAAAGGGCACACTTGGTGGACGGGGGCGGCATGGGGGAGAGGATAATTGTAAAATATTAAAAATTTAATATAAACGAAACTCGAGGGAGAGGTTGATGGAGGCCTGCCCCCCCGCGCCCTGCCCATGGGTGGCGCCTGCGTCGTAATCGCTGGGGTTGTCGGGGGTGGATGGCAGGTGAGACACGTGGAAATCTGAGGGATTTGTGTGTGAGTGTGGGGGGATGGCAGTACGTTTCGCCCATTGGCCCGCAGTTTGCAAGGTAGCGTTTAGAACAGAGGAACTGGGCCTCCTGAAGGGAATATCCGCAACCTGGCACTCGTTCTCGGTTCCTTCTTTTGGAATTTGCTATATATTATTTTTTATCGTCCGATGACGGGTAGGGGTGGTCGGGACTGCCAACACGCGAACCGCACGGGGTGGAGAAGGCGTAGTATAGATCGGGTTTGTAGGGGGTTGGTGGAGGGAGAGGAAGTGAAAATGGTGTGTTGTGTGTGGTGTGGTGGTGTAGTGTTGAGTTTGTGTGTGTGTGTGTGTGTTGTGTGTGTGGTGTGTGGGGGTGGTAGTGTGTAGTGGGTGTGTGTGTTGGTGTGTGGTGTGTGTGGTGTGTGTAGTCGTGTGTGTGTGTGTATGCTGTGTGTGTGTGTGTGTCGTTTGTGTGTGTGTGTGTGTGTGTGTGTATGTAGTGTGTGTGTGTGTTGTTGTGTGTGTGTGGTGTGTGTGTGTGTGGGTGTGTGTGCGAGTGTGTGGTGTGTGTGTGGGTGTGGCGTGTGTGTAGTGGGGTGTATTGTGTGTGTGAGTGTGTGTGTGTGTGTTGTGATGTGGTGTGTGTGTGTAGGGAGTGTCTCGCTTGTGTGGTGTGTAGTGACGTGTGTGTGTGTTTATGTGTGTGAGTGTGTGGTGTGTGACGTGTGTGTGTGTGTGTGTGTGAGTAGTGTGAGGTTTCGGGTGGGAGTGTGTGTGTGTGTGTGTATGTGGGTGTGTGTGTGTGTGTGTGTGTGGTGTGTGTGTGGTGTGTGGGTGTGTGTGGGTGAGTGTGTGTTGTGGAGTTGAGTGTGTGGTGTGTTTGGTGTGTGTGTGTGTGTGTGGGTGTCGTGTGTGTGCTAGTGTGTGTGTGTGTGTGTTGTGTGCAGTGTGTGTGTTTGTGTGGGATGTGAGTGTGTGTGTGTGTGTGTGGGAGGGTAAGGTGTGTTTAGTGTGATGTGTGTGTGTGAGAGTAGTGTGTGAGGAGTGGTGGGATGTGTGTGTGTGTGAGTAGTGTGGTGTGTGTGTGTGTGTGTGAGTGTGTGAGTGTGGAGTGTGTTTGGAGTTTGAATGTGTGAGATCAGTAGCCTTCGGCGTCAATCTACGCATAGTAGATTTAAAACGCACTGCCCTTTCTGTCGGTTCGCGAAAACGAGAGCACTTTATCTGGGGCAGTAGGGAGACCCTGAGCTTGGTATAAGCGACATATACAACTATAACTCTAAGAACGATAGGGACATCGACTAGACCGGACGGCTGTCCAGAGTGGGTTGGGGGGTTCATTTGATAGAGAAGGCGGACCATAGAGGTCTCAGGTGATCGGCGTAGCTGATTCGGACGGCCCGTGTCGTGTGTCTACAGGATAATCCGTAGTACTTTGATATACTAGTGGTTTCCCGTCACTGTGGCCGAAGCCGGTGAGTGTTTGGAGACATGTTTGTGCATGCGGAGGGGACGTTAAATGGCTGCGGGGTGAGTCTGGATGGCTTAGCTAAGCTCCTGTGCACCTCTGAGCCGGGAAATCGGCGGTAACCTATATGGAGACGGCACACATGCGGTGGGGCGTGGGTATGGCCGGTTTAGAGAGGTGGGCTTGTACACTCCCTGTGTTACTGGGCCCTGGTTGTGCTAAACTTTCGTTGGCCTCGGAGTGTCGGGGTAATACAAGGTCAGTCCACCCGGGGACGGTGGTCAGTGGCAAATTGGCATGGCTGTGCACGCCATTGCCGTGTGGATAAGGATAAAATGGGTCATGATAAGTCAAGGTTGTGCCCGTCCAACTCCTAATGCATCTACACTACGCAACCCATCGGGGGTTGTGTGGCCACGGGCTATGACCTGCTTTCCCGCCCACGCCGAGCGGACGGTGGAACTGTCACGGGCTCGCTTTAGCGGGCTGGTGCCGGGGAGAGAGGGTCCTTTCAAGGCGAACGGTACCGCGCAGGCGGTCTAATCCACCGGTCATTTTTATAAGCTAGGAGGCATCGAGGGCTGCTTTCATATGGCTTATTGGGCCTTGACACTATTTTAGATAGCATGTGCAGGAGCACCAGAACCTGCTATAGTGCGGGGTGGTAACGAACCCTCGGGCCCCACCGGGAAGGGGACGGCCCATGGGGGGGAGAGGGGAGCTATCTAGGTGGGTAAGAAGGAATTTTTATGGGCGGGGGTAGAGAAGGGTTTAGGATGGTGTCCTGCGATGAAATTAGAGAGGGGGAACGACGGGGGGATCCGGGGTATCAGGGCGACAGGGATGGACTGGACGAGGGGGTGGGGTGTCTGCGAAATGGATGGGGACATCGGCAGGAACGGATATGGTGCAGGATTTATTAAATCGGGGGAGAGGGAAGTTTTTACGCGTAGGCGTGATGAACAACATCGAAATTGGGGGGTTGAGGCCACTTTCCGCACCACAGGGCGATGGCTCTGGACTGGACGGGGGCGGGTGAGATTGCCCATGCACTGCGGAACGTGTCGACAGCACTAGAGACCCAAGGACGCAGATCTGGCACAGTATAGACTGGGTGAGCGATTCCCGGGTGTGCAAGGCGTCTGAGGCGAGGGCGCACGTGAGGGAAAGTTATCTTGGAAAACCAGGCGCAAATTGAAAAGGTAGGTAGAGATACATGGACGGAGGAAATGATCGGCAGCGCTGGTGGGGGGATATTTAAGAGACTAAGAGGCTCGGGACGACGCCACTTGTGTGTGTGCATGATATGCCCTATGCGGAAAATCAGAAGATGAAACGGAGTTAACAAGATTGGAGAGCTGGGGAGATATCGCCGAAGCTACGGTAACTCGTAAAGCTAACAGGATCGACTGCGTAGATGGACTTTGGTCACGCCGGCCATCTATTTCCTAGGGCGACGTCGGCAAGCAGATTTGAGTGAGTTACCTAGATAGCATGAGGAGACAATTTTCTCGGAACGAGCCTGGTGTGGGTTGGGGAGTGGTCCTTGGGATGAATGGAAAAGTTGTGATAACTGCGACGGGCCTTGAAGGTTTTATTGAATGTGTTAGTTGATAGAGTGGCAGATATAGGGTGTTTTGGTTGAGGTGGTGTGCGAAGTGAGAGGGTTCGGGAGAATGATTTGTTAAACAGAGAAGAGGTAGTGAAAGCCTCGCAGAAGATGAAAGCTGGCAAGGCAGCGGGTTTGGATAGTATTGCAGTGGAATTTATTAAGAAAGTGGGTGACTGTGTTTTTGACTGGTTGGTAAGGATATTTAATGTATATATCACTCATGGTGAAGTACCTGAGGATTATGTGGAATGCTTGCATAGTGCCATTGTACAAAGACAAAGGGAATAAAGGTGAGTGCTCAAATTACAGAGGTGTAACTCTGTTAGGTATTCCTGGGAAATTATATGGTAGGGTATTGATTGACAGGGTGAAGGCATTTACAGAGCATCACATTGGGGAAGAGCAATGTGGTTTCATAAATGGTAGAGGATGTGTGGATCAGGCGATTGCTTTGAAGAATGTATGTGAGAAGTATTTAGAAAAGCAAATGAATTTGTATGTAGCATTTATGGATCTGGAGAAGGCATATGATAGAGTTAATAGGGATGCTCTGTGGAAGGTATTAAGAATTTATGGTGTGGGAGGCAAGTTTTTAGAGGTAGTGAAATGTTTTTATCGAGGATGTAAGGCATGTGTACGAGTAGGAAGAGAGGAAAGTGATTGTTTCTTAGTGAATGTCGGTTTGCGGCACGGATGCGTGATGTCTCCTTGGTTGTTTAATTTGTTTATTGAGGGGGTTGTTAGTGAGGTGAATGCAAGAGTTTTGGAGAGAGGGGCAAGTATGCAGTCTGTAGTGGATGAGAGAACTTGGGAAGTGAGTCAGATGTTTGCTGAAGATACAGCGCTGGTGGCTGATTCGGATGAGGAGATGCACAAGTTCGTGACTGAGTTTTTTAAAGTGTGCAAGAGAAGAAAGTTGAGAGTAAATGTGAATAAGAGCAAGGTTATTAGGTTCATTAGGATTGAGGGACAAGTTAACTTGGAGGTAAATTTGAATGTAGAAAAAATGGAGGAAATGAAGTGTTGTAGATATCTGAGAGTGGATTTAGCAGCGGATGGAACCATGGAAGCGGAAGTGAGTCACAGGGTGGGGGAGGGGGCAAAGGTTCTGGAGGCGTTGAAGAATGTGTGGAAGGCGAGAACATTATGTCGGAGAGAAAAAATGGGTATGTTTGACGGAATAGTGGTTCCGACATTGTTTTATAGTTGCGAGGTATGGACTATAGAGCTGTGCGGAGGAGGGTGGATGTGATGAAAATGAAATGTTTGAGGACAATATGTTGTATGAGCTAGTTTGATCGAGTAAGTAATGAAAGGGTACGAGAGATGTGTGGTACTAAAAAGAGTGTAGTTGAGAGAGCAGAAGAGGGTGTATTGAAATTATTCGGTCACATGGAGAAAATGAGTGAGGAGAGATTGACAAAGAGGATATATGTTACAGAGATGGAGGGAACAAGGAGAAGTGGTAAACCAAACTGGAGGTGGAAGGATGGAGTGAAAAAGATTTTGAGCAATCGGAGTTGAACATAGAGGAGGGTGAAAGACGTGCAAGGAATAGAGTGAGTTGTAATGATTATACCGGGGTCGACGTGCTGTCAGTGGATTGAACCAAGGCATTTGAAGCGTCGGGATAAACCACAGAAAGTTTGTGGGGCCTGGATGTGGAGAGGGAGCTGTGGTTTCGGTGCATTACACACTTCTCTTCTCCATTCTGATGCTCTGCACATCCTTTTACTCTTATGCCTTGTAATTTTAACACTCACCGCTATCCCCTTTGTCTTTTTACAGTGGCACTCTGCATACATTCCGCCAATCCTAAGACATATCACCATGATCTATACATTCATTGACTATCCTAACGAACCACTCGACAACACAGTCACCCCCTTTTTTGATAAATTCCACTGATGAACACGCCGCCTTTCCGGCTTTCATCTTCCTCAAAGCTTTCACTACCTCTTCTCTGTTTAGCAAGCCAATCTCCCTAACCCTCTTACTTCGCACACCACCTCAGCCAAAACACTATATCTGCGAGTATAACAACACATTTAACAAACCCTCAAAACACTCACTCTATCTCCTCCTCACTTCATCACTACTTGTTATCACCTCCCCATTACCCCCCTTCACCAATGTTCCCATTTGTTCTCTTATCTTAAGCACTTTATTTAACTCATTCCAAAACATCTTTTTATCCTCCCAAAAATCTAATGATACTCTCCCCAACTCTCATTTGTTCTCTTTTTCACCTTTTGCACCTTTCTCTTGACCTCATTCCTCTTCCTTTTATTCATCTCCCTGTCATATATGTACAAACCTTCAATAGTCTAGATCGAGCCTGGGACCCTTGCGTAGCAGGCGGGAGCACTACCGACTCCATTGTTCTGTCCTGGCTGTTAGGGGTTTGTATGTAATATGGAAGTGCGTGTTCATATGCACGATATTCGTGTGTAGAGGTGTGGCGACGGAAATGCATTAAGGCAGCAAGTAAATATATATATATATATATATATATATATATATATATATATATATATATATATATATATATATATATATATATATATATATATATATATATATATATATATATATATATATATATATATATATATATATATATATATATATATATATATATATATATATATATATATATATATATATATATATATATATATATATATATATATATATATATATATATATATATATATATGTATATATGTATATATATATATATATATATATATTTTTCTTTTTTTTTTTGCTTTGTCGCTGTCTCCCGCGTTTGCGAGGTAGCGCAAGGAAACAGACGAAAGAAATGGCCCAACCCGCACCCATACACATGTATATACATACGTCCACACACGCAAATATACATACCTACACAGCTTTCCATGGTTTACCCCAGACGCTTCACATGCCCTGATTTAATCCAGTGACAGCACGTCAACCCCGGTATACCACATCGATCCAATTCACTCTATTCCTTGCCCTCCTTTCACCCTCCTGCATGTTCAGGCCCCGATCACACAAAATCTTTTTCACTCCATCTTTCCACCTCCAATTTGGTCTCCCACTTCTCGTTCCCTCCACCACCGACACATACAACCTCTTGGTCAATCTTTCCTCACTCATTCTCTCCATGTGCCCAAACCTTTTCAAAACACCCTCTTCTGCTCTCTCAACTACGCTCTTTTTATTTCCACACATCTCTCTTACCCTTACGTTACTTACTCGATCAAACCACCTCACACCACACATTGTCCTCAAACATCTCATTTCCAGCACATCCATCCTCCTGCGCACAAAACTATCCATAGCACACGCCTCGCAACCATACAACATTGTTGGAACCACTATTCCTTCAAACATACCCATTTTTGCTTTCCGAGATAATGTTCTCGACTTCCACACATTCTTCAAGGCTCCCAGGATTTTCGCCCCCTCCCCCACCCTATGATATACTTCCGCTTCCATGGTTCCATCCGCTGCCAGATCCACTCCAAGATATCTAAAACACTTTACTTCCTCCAGTTTTTCTCCATTCAAACTTACCTCCCAATTGACTTGACCCTCAACCCTACTGTACCTAATAACCTTGCTCTTATTCACATTTACTCTTAACTTTCTTCTTTCACACACTTTACCAAACTCAGTCACCAGCTTCTGCAGTTTCTCACATGAATCAGCCACCAGCGCTGTATCATCAGCGAACAACAACTGACTCACTTCCCAAGCTCTCTCATCCCCAACAGACTTCATACTTGCCGCTCTTTCCAAAACTCTTGCATTCACCTTCCTAACAACCCCATCCATAGACAAATTAAACAACCATGGAGACATCACACACCCCTGCCGCAAACCTACATTCACTGAGAACCAATCACTTTCCTCTCTTCCTACACGTACACATGCCTTACATCCTCGATTAAAACTTTTCACTGCTTCTAACAACTTTCCTCCCACACCATATATTCTTAATACCTTCCACAGAGCATCTCTATCAACTCTATCATATGCCTTCTCCAGATCCATAAATGCTACATACAAATCCATTTGCTTTTCTAAGTATTTCTCACATACATTCTTCAAAGCAAACACCTGATCCACACATCCTCTACCATTTATGAAACCACATTGCTCTTCCCCAATGTGATGCTCTGTAAAAGGATGTGCAGAGCATCAGAATGGAGAAGAGAAGTGTGTAATGCACCGAAACCACAGCTCCCTCTCCACATCCAGGCCCCACAAACTTTCTGTGGTTTATCCCGACGCTTCAAATGCCTTGGTTCAATCCACTGACAGCACGTCGACCCCGGTATAATCATTACAACTCACTCTATTCCTTGCACGTCTTTCACCCTCCTCTATGTTCAACTCCGATTGCTCAAAATCTTTTTCACTCCATCCTTCCACCTCCAGTTTGGTTTACCACTTCTCCAAACTCTGTTAGGTATTCCTGGAAATTAAATGGTAGGGTATTGATTGACAGGGTGAAGGCATTTACAGATCATCACATTGGGGAAGAGCAATGTGGTTTCATAAATGGTAGAGGATGTGTGGATCAGGCGATTGCTTTGAAGAATGTATGTGAGAAGTATTTAGAAAAGCAAATGAATTTGTATGTAGCATTTATGGATCTGGAGAAGGCATATGATAGAGTTAATAGGGATGCTCTGTGGAAGGTATTAAGAATTTATGGTGTGGGAGGCAAGTTTTTAGATTTTATCAAGGATGTAAGGCATGTGTACGAGTAGGAAGAGAGGAAAGTGATTGTTTCTTTGTGAATGTCGGTTTGCGGCACGGATGCGTGATGTCTCCTTGGTTGTTTAATTTGTTTATTGAGGGGGTTGTTAGTGAGGTGAATGCAAGAGTTTTGGAGAGAGGGGCAAGTATGCAGTCTGTAGTGGATGAGAGAACTTGGGAAGTGAGTCAGTTGTTGTTCGCTGATGATACAGCGCTGGTGGCTGATTCGGATGAGGAGCTGCACAAGTTCGTGACTGAGACTTTTAAAGTGTGCGAGAGAAGAAAGTTGAGAGTAAATGTGAATAAGAGCAAGGTTATTAGGTTCATTAGGATTGAGGGACAAGTTAACTTGGAGGTAAATTTGAATGGAGAAAAAATGGAGGAAATGAAGTGTTGTAGATATCTGAGAGTGGATTTAGCAGCGGATGGAACCATGGAAGCGGAAGTGAGTCACAGGGTGGGGGAGAGGGCAAAGGTTCTGGAGGCGTTGAAGAATGTGTGGAAGGCGAGAACATTATGTCGGAGAGAAAAAATGGGTATGTTTGACGGAATAGTGGTTCCGACATTGTTTTATAGTTGCGAGGTATGGACTATAGAGCTGTGTGGAGGAGGGTGGATGTGATGAAAATGAAATGTTTGAAGACAATATGTGGTATGAGCTAGTTTGATCGAGTAAGCAATGAAAGGGTACGAGAGATGTGTGGTACTAAAAAGAGTGTAGTTGAGAGAGCAGAAGAGGGTGTATTGAAATTATTCGGTCACATGGAGAAAATGAGTGAGGAGAGATTGACAAAGAGGATATATGTTACAGAGATGGAGGGAACAAGGAGAAGTGGGAAACCAAACTGGAGGTGGAAGGATGGAGTGAAAAAGATTTTGAGCAATCGGAGCTTGAACATAGAGGAGGGTGAAAGGCGTGCAAGGTACAGAGTGAGTTGTAATGATTATACCGGGGTCGACGTGCTGTCAATGGATTGAACCAAGGCATTTGAAGCGTCGGGATAAACCACAGAAAGTTTGTGGGGCCTGGATGTGGAGAGGGAGCTGTGGTTTCGGTGCATTACACACTTCTCTTCTCCATTCTGATGCTCTGCACATCCTTTTACTCTTATGCATCTGTAATTTTAACACTCACCGCTATCCCCTTTGTCTTTTTACAGTGGCACTCTGCATACATTCCGCCAATCCTAAGACATTTCACCATGATCTATACATTCATTGACTATCCTAACGAACCACTCGACAACACAGTCACCCCCTTTTTTGATAAATTCCACTGATGAACACGCTGCCTTTCCGGCTTTCATCTTCCTCAAAGCTTTCACTACCTCTTCTCTGTTTAGCAAGCCAATCTCCCTAACCCTCTTACTTCGCACACCACCTCAGCCAAAACACTATATCTGCGAGTATAACAACACATTTAACAAACCCTCAAAACACTCACTCTATCTCCTCCTCACTTCATCACTACTTGTTCTCACCTCCCCATTACCCCCCTTCACCAATGTTCCCATTTGTTCTCTTATCTTACGCACTTTATTTAACTCATTCCAAAACATCTTTTTATCCTTCCAAAAATCTAATGATACTCTCCCCAACTCTCGTTTGTTCTCTTTTTCACCTTTTGCACCTTTCTCTTGACCTCATTCCTCTTCCTTTTATTCATCTCCCTGTCATATATGTACAAACCTTCAATAGTCTAGATCGAGCCTGGGACCCTTGCGTAGCAGGCGGGAGCACTATCGACTCCATTGTTCTGTCCTGGCTGTTAGGGGTTTGTATGTAATATGGAAGTGCGCGTTCATATGCACGATATTCGTGTGTAGAGGTGTGGCGACGGGAATGCATTAAGGCAGCAAGTAAATATATATATATATATATATATATATATATATATATATATATATATATATATATATATATTTCCTTTGTCGCTGTCTCCCGCGTTTCCAAGGTAGCGCAAGGAAACAGACGAAAGAAATGGCCCAACCCACACCCATACACATGTATATACATACGTCCACACACGCAAATATACATACCTACACAGCTTTCCATGGTTTAGCCCAGACGCTTCACATGCCCTGATTCAATCCAGTGACAGCACGTCAACCCCGGTATACCATATCGATCCAATTCACTCTATTCCTTGCCCTCCTTTCACCCTCCTGCATGTTCAGGCCCCGATCACACAAAATCTTTTTCACTCCATCTTTCCACCTCCAATTTGGTCTCCCACGTCTCGTTCCCTCCACCTCCGACACATACATCCTCTTGGTCAATCTTTCCTCACTCATTCTCTCCATGTGCCCAAACCTTTTCAAAACACCCTCTTCTGCTCTCTCAACCGCGCTCTTTTTATTTCCACACATCTCTCTTACCCTTACGTTACTCACTCGATCAAACCACGTCAAACCACACATTGTCCTCAAACATCTCATTTCCAGCACATCCATCCTCCTGCGCACAAAACTATCCATAGCCCACGCCTCGCAACCATACAACATTGTTGGAACCACTATTCCTTCAAACATACCCATTTTTGCTTTCCGAGATAATGTTCTCGACTTCCACACATTCTTCAAGGCTCCCAGGATTTTCGCCCCCTCCCCCACCCTATGATCTACTTCCGCTTCCATGGTTCCATCCGCTGCCAGATCCACTCCAAGATATCTAAAAAACTTTACTTTCTCCAGTTTTTCTCCATTTAAACTTACCTCCCAATTGACTTGACCCTCAACCCAACTGTACCTAATTACCTTCCTCTTATTCACATTTACTCTTAACTTTCTCCTTTCACACACTTTACCAAACTCAGTCACCAGCTTCTGCAGTTTCTCACATGAATCAGCCACCAGCGGTGTATCATCAGCGAACAACAACTGACTCACTTCCCAAGCTCTCTCATCCCCAACAGACTTCATACTTGCCCCTCTTTCCAAAACTCTTGCATTCACCTCCCTAACAACCCCATCCATAAACAAATTAAACAACCATGGAGACATCACACACCCCTGCCGCAAACCTACATTCATTGAGAACCAATCACTTTCCTCTCTTCCTACACGTACACATGCCTTACATCCTCGATAAAAACTTTTCACTGAACCTAACAACTTTCCTCCCACACCATATATTCTTAATACCTTCCACAGAGCATCTCTATCAACTCTATCATATGCCTTCTCCAGATCCATAAATGCTACATACGAATCCATTTGCTTTTCTAAGTATTTCTCACATACATTCTTCAAAGCAAACACCTGATCCACACATCCTCTACCACTTCTGAAACCACACTGCTCTTCCCCAATGTGATGATCTGTACATGCCTTCACCCTCTCAATCAATACCCTCCCATATAATTTACCAGGAATACTCAACAAACTTATATATCTGTAATTTGAACACTCACTCTTATCCCCTTTGCCTTTGTACAATGGCACTATGCACGAATTCCGCCAATCCTCAGGCACCTCACCATGAGTCATACATACATTAAATAACCTTACCAACCAGTCAATAATACAGTCACCCAGTTTTTTAATAAATTCCACTGCTATAACCATTCCAAACCTGCTGCCTTGCCGGCTTTCATCTTCCGAAAAGCTTTGACTACCTATATATATATATATATATATATATATATATATATATATATATATATATATATATATATATATATATATATATATATATATATATATATATATATATATATGTATATATATATATATATATATATATACATATATATATATATATATATATATATATATATATATATATATATATATATATATATATATATATATATATATTTTCCCTGGGGATAGGGGAGAAAGAATACTTCCCACGTATTCCCTGCGTGTCGTAGAAGGCGACTAAAAGGGGAGGGAGCGGGGGGCTGGAATTCCTCCCCTCTCAATTTTTTTTAATTTTCCAAAAGAAGGAACAGAGAAGGGGGCCAGGTGAGGATATTCCCTCAATGGCCCAATCCTCAGTTCTTAATGCTACCTCGCTAACGCGGGAAATGGCGAATAGTTTGAAAAAAAAAAATATATATATATATATATATATATATATATATTTTTTTTTTTTCTATTATACTTTGTCGCTGTCTCCCGCGTTTGCGAGGTAGCGCAAGGAAACAGACGAATGAAATGGCCCAACCCCCCCCCCCATACACATGTATATACATACGTCCACACACGCAAATATACATACCTACACAGCTTTCCATGGTTTACCCCAGACGCTTCACATGCCTTGATTCAATCCACTGACAGCACGTCAACCCCGGTATACCACATCGCTCCAATTCACTCTATTCCTTGCCCTCCTTTCAACCTCCTGCATGTTCAGGCCCCGATCACACAAAATTTTTTTCACTCCATCTTTCCACCTCCAATTTGGTCTCCCTCTTCTCCTCGTTCCCTCCACCTCCGACACATATATCCTCTTGGTCAATCTTTCCTCACTCATTCTCTCCATGTGACCAAACCACTTCAAAACACACTCTTCTGCTCTCTCAACCACGCTCTTTTTATTTCCACACATCTCTCTTACCCTTACGTTACTCACTCGATCAAACCACCTCACACCACACATTGTCCTCAAACATCTCATTTCCAGCACATCCATCCTCCTGCGCACAACTCTATCCATAGCCCACGCCTCGCAACCATAAAACATTGTTGGAACCACTATTCCTTCAAACATACCCATTTTTGCTTTCCGAGATAATGTTCTCGACTTCCACACATTCTTCAAGGCCCCCAGAATTTTCGCCCCCTCCCCCACCCTATGATCCACTTCCGCTTCCATTGTTCCATCCGCTGCCAGATCCACTCCCAGATATCTAAAACACTTCACTTCCTCCAGTTTTTCTCCATTCAAACTCACCTCCCAATTGACTTGACCCTCAACCCTACTGTACCTAATAACCTTGCTCTTATTCACATTTACTCTTAACTTTCTTCTTCCACACACTTTACCAAACTCAGTCACCAGCTTCTGCAGTTTCACACATGAATTAGCCATCAGCGCTGTGTCATCAGCGAACAACAACTGACTCACTTCCCAAGCTCTCTCATCCCCAACAGACTTCATACTTGCCCCTCTTTCCAAAACTCTTGCATTTACCTCCCTAACAACCCCATCCATAAACAAATTAAACAACCATGGAGACATCACACACCCCTGTCGCAAACCTACATTCACTGAGAACCAATCACTTTCCTCTCTTCCTACACGTACACATGCCTTACATCCTCGATAAAAACTTTTCACTGCTTCTAACAACTTTCCTCCCACACCATATATTCTCAATACCTTCCACAGAGCATCTCTATCAACTCTATCATATGCCTTCTCCAGATCCATAAATGCTACATACAAATCCATTTGCTTTTCTAAGTATTTCTCACATACATTCTTCAAAGCAAACACCTGATCCACACATCCTCTACCACTTCTGAAACCACACTGCTCTTCCCCAATCTGATGCTCTGTACATGCCTTCACCCTCTCAGTTAATACCCTCCCATATAATTTACCAGGAATACTCAACAAACTTATACCTCTGTAATTTGAGCACTCACTCTTATCCCCTTTGCCTTTGTACAATGGCACTATGCACGCATTCCGCCAATCCTCAGGCACCTCACCATGAGTCATACATACATTAAATAACCTTACCAACCAGTCAACAATACAGTCACCCCCTTTTTTAATAAATTCCACTGCAATACCATCCAAACCTGCTGCCTTGCCGGCTTTCATCTTCCGCAAAGCTTTCACTACCTCTTCTCTGTTTACCAAATCATTTTCCCTAACCCTCTCACTTTGCACACCACCTCGACCAAAACACCCTACATCTGCCACTCTATCATCAAACACATTCAACAAACCTTCGAAATACTCACTCCATCTCCTTCTCACATCACCACTACTTGTTATCACCTCCCCATTTGCGCCCTTCACTGAAGTTCCCATTTGCTCCCTTGTCTTTCGCACTTTATTTACCTCCTTCCAGAACATCTTTTTATTCTCCCTAAAATTTAATGATACTCTCTCACCCCATCTCTCATTTGCCCTTTTTTTCACCTCTTGCACCTTTCTCTTGACCTCCTGTCTCTTTCTTTTATACATCTCCCACTCAATTGCATTTTTTCCCTGCAAAAATCGTCCTAATGCTTCTCTCTTCTCTTTCACTAATACTCTTACTTCTTCATCCCACCACTCACTACCCTTTCTAATCAACCCTCCTCCCACTCTTCTCATGCCACAAGCATCTTTTGCGCAATCCATCACTGATTCCCTAAATACATCCCATTCCTCCCCCACTCCCCTTACTTCCATTGTTCTCACCTTTTTCCATTCTGTACTCAGTCTCTCCTGGTACTTCCTCACACAGGTCTCCTTCCCAAGCTCACTTACTCTCACCACCCTCTTCACCCCAACATTCACTCTTCTTTTCTGAAAACCCATACAAATCTTCACCTTAGCCTCCACAAGATAATGATCAGACATCAATCCAGTTGCACCTCTCAGCACATTAACATCCAAAAGTCTCTCTTTCGCACGCCTGTCAATTAACACGTAATCCAATAACGCTCTCTGGCCATCTCTCCTACTTACATAAGTATACTTATGTATATCTCGCTTTTTAAACCAGGTATTCCCAATCATCAGTCCTTTTTCGCCACATAAATCTACAAGCTCTTCACCATTTCCATTTACAACACTGAACACCCCATGTATACCAGTTATTCCCTCAACTGCCACAATACTCACCTTTGCATTCAAATCACCCATCACTATAACCCGGTCTCGTGCATCAAAACTACTAACACACTCATTCAGCTGCTCCCAAAACACTTGCCTCTCTTGATCTTTCTTCTCATGCCCAGGTGGATAAGCACCAATAATCACCCACCTCTCTCCATCAACTTTCAGTTTTACCCATATTAATCGAGAATTTACTTTCTTACACTGTATCACATACTCCCACAACTCCTGTTTCAGGAGTATTGCTACTCCTTCCCTTGCTCTTGTCCTCTCACTAACCCCTGACTTTACTCCCCAGACATTCCCAAACCACTCTTCCCCTTTACCCTTGAGTTTCGTTTCACTCAGAGCCAAAACATCCAGGTTCCTTTCCTCAAACATACTACCTATCTCTCCTTTTTTCACATCTTGGTTACATCCACACACATTTAGGCACCCCACTCTGAGGATCACAATTTTGCGCGTGATCAAGATATTCCTATGAGTCCACGGGGAAAATGGTTTAAGTTTTGTGTGCTCTAACAGAGGCACCAGCTGTCTTGATGTCACAAAGTCTTTTTGTAATTTAGGAAAATACAATAATTCAAGTAATGATGATATTAATATATGTAAGGGTTTATGCCAGTTTGTCAAAGCCAGTGGAAGCTAATTGCCCTAAAAGATTCATAAGAGCTATTAACACGTTAAAAAAAGACAGGGATATACATATTACTAAAGCAGTTAAGGCTAACACTGTTTTGATTTTAGACAAACGTAACCATTTATCTAAAATGAATGATCTTCTAAATGATAACACAACATATTCTAAACATAGTAAAAATACCTTAGAAGCAGTTAATTCTCACTTCAATAAAGAAATGAAGTTGTTATTCAAAAGGTAATATCTCTCTTATCAAAAGTTAGTCATCTTTGTCCCCTTCATTGTCATATATGTATGGACTTATCAAAACATAAACAGAATTTTCCAGCAAGATCTATAGTGAGTTCAGTAGGCTCCATCACATATAGATTGTCAAAATGGTTAGTTTCTTTATTAAGCCCTTTATTGGGTAAGGTATCAAATTCTAATATCATGAACAATGTAGATTTGTTCAACAAGCTAAACAATATCAATATCAATTTTGATTTCAAACTAGTTTGCTTTGATTTTTCCTCACTGTTCACTAAAGTTCCATTTGATGACCTTTTACAGTATTTATTTGATGTCTTGGATGATATTCATTTACCTGTTTCAAAGTCTAATTTCATTGAACTGATAAAACTGATGTATAAAACACTGTGTATTTCAATTTAATGGAGATTAATATGCTCAAAAATTTGGTATTTCAATGGGTAACCCTCTTTCACCTGTACTAAGTAATCTTTACATGGAATTTTGTGAAACAAAATTACTAAATGATTTCTTACCTTCTAATGCAATTTGGCTTAGGTATGTAGATGATGTTCTTTGTGTTTGGCCAACAAATGAAAATTTACAAATATTTCTCCCCATACTTAACAATTTAATACCTTCCATCAAACTTACTGTAGAAAATGAGAATAATGATATGTTACCATTTTTAGATTGCATGATTCATAGACAAAAAACAAGTTTAAGTTTAGCATATACAGAAAACCCACCAATGTATGCTCATATATCCATCATTACTCATTTCAACATGGCAGTTAGATTATCATCATTTCATTCTATGTTCCTTAGGGCATTACCTACTTGCAGTCCAGAGTTTCTTGATGATAAGTTTTAGAAGATATATTCTATTGGATCTAAGTTAAAGTACCCCAGATCTTTCATTGATAAATCCCTTAAGTTAGCAAAGAAATCATTTTATAGAGTTGAGCTCAAACCTCCCATTGACACCAAGAATCTTTTAGTTCTCCCTTTTAATAATAATTTCACTTTGCTTCCCATGTTGCTTAAATCCTTTAATGTAAATGTTGTCTTTAGCAACAATAATACTATAAAGAATATCTTAATCAGGAATTCACCTGAAAATTCTCTTGGTTGCATCTATAAAGTTCCTTGTGGAAACTCTGATAAATTCTATGTTGGTCAGACTGGTAAGGATATTTCTATTAGACTTAAGTAACATAAATATAGTATAAGAACGGGACAAGAGTCAAATGCCTTGTTTAATCATGTGAAAAACTATAATCATTGTATTGACTAGAGTAACGCCATCTCAGTTATTAACTCTAACTCTATTACTAAGAGAAATATCATTAAATCTTCCATTATTAAATACACAAGGAATTATAATCTTAATATTAGTGATGGTCTATACAAATTAGATAACTTTATTGTTGATAAGATTTGTAAAATGATAAGTTTATGAACGCTCGTTGTATGTTTTGGACAATCACATGTTTACCAAATGGCGTCCTAGCTTCGTCTCTTCGATGTATATCAACTGACTGTTATATTTCTCTCTTGTGTCTCCCCTGACACACGAAAGTGCACTTGGGAACTTTTCGTGTTTCATTATCCCCGTGGACTCAGAGGAATATATATATATATATATATATATATATATATATATATATATATATATATATATATATATATATATATATATATATATATATATATATATATATATATATATATATATATATATATGTAGCATTTATGGATCTGGAGAAGGCATATGATAGGGTTGATAGAGATGCTCTGTGGAAGGTATTAAGAATATATGGTGTGGGAGGCAAGTTGTTAGAAGCAGTGAAAAGTTTTTATCGAGGATGTAAGGCATGTGTACGTGTAGGAAGAGAGGAAAGTGATTGGTTCTCAGTGAATGTAGGTTTGCGGCAGGGGTGTGTGATGTCTCCATGGTTGTTTAATTTGTTTATGGATGGGGTTGTTAGGGAGGTAAATGCGAGAGTCCTGGAAAGAGGGGCAAGTATGAAGTCTGTTGGGGATGAGAGAGCTTGGGAAGTGAGTCAGTTGTTGTTCGCTGATGATACAGCGCTGGTGGCTGATTCATGTGAGAAACTGCAGAAGCTGGTGACTGAGTTTGGTAAAGTGTGTGGAAGTAGAAAGTTAAGAGTAAATGTGAATAAGAGCAAGGTTATTAGGTACAGTAGGGTTGAGGGTCAAGTCAATTGGGAGGTGAGTTTGAATGGAGAAAAACTGGAGGAAGTGAAGTGTTTTAGATATCTGGGAGTGGATCTGTCAGCGGATGGAACCATGGAAGCGGAAGTGGATCATAGGGTGGGGGAGGGGGCGAAAATTTTGGGAGCCTTGAAAAATGTGTGGAAGTCGAGAACATTATCTCGGAAAGCAAAAATGGGTATGTTTGAAGGAATAGTGGTTCCAACAATGTTGTATGGTTGCGAGGCGTGGGCTATGGATAGAGTTGTGCGCAGGAGGATGGATGTGCTGGAAATGAGATGTTTGAGGACAATGTGTGGTGTGAGGTGGTTTGATCGAGTAAGTAACGTAAGGGTAAGAGAGATGTGTGGAAATAAAAAGAGCGTGGTTGAGAGAGCAGAAGAGGGTGTTTTGAAATGGTTTGGGCACATGGAGAGAATGAGTGAGGAAAGATTGACCAAGAGGATATATGTGTCGGAGGTGGAGGGAACGAGGAGAAGAGGGAGACCAAATTGGAGGTGGAAAGATGGAGTGAAAAAGATTTTGTGTGATCGGGGCCTGAACATGCAGGAGGGTGAAAGGAGGGCAAGGAATAGAGTGAATTGGAGCGATGTGGTATACAGGGGTTGACGTGCTGTCAGTGGAGTGAATCAAGGCATGTGAAGCGTCTGGGGTAAACCATGGAAAGCTGTGTAGGTATGTATATTTGCGTGTGTGGACGTGTGTATGTACATGTGTATGGGGGGGGGTTGGGCCATTTCTTTCGTCTGTTTGCTTGCGCTACCTCGCAAACGCGGGAGACAGCGACAAAGTATAAAAAAAAAAAAAAAAAATATATATATATATATATATATATATATATATATATATATATATATATATATATATATATATATATATATATATATATATATATATATATATATATATATATATATATATAGCGCAAGGAAACAGACGGAAGAATGGCCCAACCCACCCACATACACATATATATACATACACGTCCACACACGCAAATATACATACCTATACATCTCAACGTATACATAAAACTACACACACAGAAACACATATATACACATGAACATAATTCATACTATGTGCCTTCATTCATTCCCATCTCCAACCCGCCACACATGAAATAATGACACCCTCCCACAGCATGTGCGCGAGGTAGCGCTAGGAAAAGACAACAAAGGCCACATTCGTTCACAATCAGTCTCTAGCTGTCATGTATAATGCACTGAAACCACAGCTCCCTTTCCACACCCAGGCCCCACAGAACTTTCCATGGCTTACCCCAGACGCTTCACACGCCGTGGTTCAATCCATTGACAGCAAGTCGACACCGATATACCACATCGTTCCAATTCACTCTATTCCTTCCACGCCTTTCACCCTCCTACATGTTGAGGCCCCGATCACTAAAAATCTTATTCACTCCATCTTTCCACTTCCAATTTGGTCTCCCACATCTCATTCAATCCACCTCTGACACAAATATCCTCTTGGTCAATCTTTCCTCACTCATTCCCTCCATGTGATGAAACCATTTCAAAACACCCTCTTCTGCTCTTTCAACCACAATCTTTTTATCACCAAACATTTATCTTACCCTATTATTACTTACTCGATCAAACCACCTCACACCATATATTGTCCTCAAACGCATCCAGCACATCCACCCTCCTCCGTACAACTCTATCTATAGCCCACGCCTCGCAGCCATACGTCATTGCTGGAAACACTATTCCTTCAAACCTACCCATTTTTGCTTCCCAAGATAATGTTCTTGACTTCCACACATTCTTGAAAGCTTCCAGATCTCTCGCCCACTCCCCCACCCAAACAATATATATATATATATATATATATATATTTATATATATATATATATATATATATATATATATATATATATATATATATATATATATATATATATATATATATATATATATATATATATATATATATATACATATATATATATACATATATATATATATATATATATATATATATATATATATATATATATATATATATATATATATATATATATATATATATATTTTTTTTTTTTTTTTTTTTTATACTTTGTCGCTGTCTCCCGCGTTTGCGAGGTAGCGCAAGGAAACAGACGAAAGAAATGGCCCAACCCCCCCCATACACATGTACATACACACGTCCACACACACAAATATACATACCTACACAGCTTTCCATGGTTTACCCCGGACGCTTCACATGCCTTGATTCAATCCACTGACAGCACGTCAACCCCTGTATACCACATCGCTCCAATTCACTCTATTCCTTGCCCTCCTTTCACCCTCCTGCATGTTCAGGCCCCGATCACACAAAATCTTTTTCACTCCATCTTTCCACCTCCAATTTGGTCTCCCTCTTCTCCTCGTTCCCTCCACCTCCGACACATATATCCTCTTGGTCAATCTTTCCTCACTCATTCTCTCCATGTGCCCAAACCATTTTAAAACACCCTCTTCTGCTCTCTCAACCACGCTCTTTTTATTTCCACACATCTCTCTTACCCTTACGTTACTTACTCGATCAAACCACCTCACACCACACATTATCCTCAAACATCTCATTTCCAGCACATCCATCCTCCTGCGCACAACTCTATCCATAGCCCACGCCTCGCAACCATACAACATTGTTGGAACTACTATTCCTTCAAACATACCCATTTTTGCTTTCCGGGATAATGTTCTCGACTTCCACACATTTTTCAAGGCTCCCAAAATTTTCGCCCCCTCCCCCACCCTATGATCCACTTCCGCTTCCATGGTTCCATCCGCTGACAGATCCACTTCCAGATATCTAAAACACTTCACTTCCTCCAGTTTTTCACCATTCAAACTCACCTCCCAATTGACTTGACCCTCAACCCTACTGTACCTAATAACCTTGCTCTTATTCACATTTACTCTTAACTTTCTTCTTCCACACACTTTACCAAACTCCGTCACCAGCTTCTGCAGTTTCTCACATGAATCCGCCACCAGCGCTGTATCATCAGCGAACAACAACTGACTCACTTCCCAAGCTCTCTCATCCCCAACAGACTTCATACTTGCCCCTCTTTCCAAGACTCTTGCATTTACCTCCCTAACAACCCCATCCATAAACAAATTAAACAACCATGGAGACATCACACACCCCTGCCGCAAACCTACATTCACTGAGAACCAATCACTTTCCTCTCTTCCTACACGTACACATGCCTTACATCCTCGATAAAAACTTTTCACTGCTTCTAACAACTTGCCTCCCACACCATATATTCTTAATACCTTCCACAGAGCATCTCTATCAACTCTATCATATGCCTTCTCCAGATCCATAAATGCTACATACAAATCCATTTGCTTTTCTAAGTATTTCTCACATACATTCTTCAAAGCAAACACCTGATCCACACATCCTCTACCACTTCTGAAACCACACTGCTCTTCCCCAATCTGATGCTCTGTACATGCCTTCACCCTCTCAATCAATACCCTCCCATATAATTTACCAGGAATACTCAACAAACTTATACCTCTGTAATTTGAGCACTCACTCTTATCCCCTTTGCCTTTGTACAATGGCACTATGCACGCATTCCGCCAATCGTCTGGCACCTCACCATGAGTCATACATACATTAAATAACCTTACCAACCAGTCAACAATACAGTCACCCCCTTTTTTAATAAATTCCACAGCAATACCATCCAAACCTGCTGCCTTGCCGGCTTTCATCTTCCGCAAAGCTTTCACTACCTCTTCTCTGTTTACCAAATCATTTTCCCTAACCCTCTCACTTTGCACACCACCTCGACCCAAACACCCTATATCTGCCACTCTGTCATCAGACACATTCAACAAACCTTCAAAATACTCATTCCATCTCCTTCTCACATCACCACTACTTGTTATCACCTCCCCATTTACGCCCTTCACTGAAGTTCCCATTTGCTCCCTTGTCTTACGCACCCTATTTACCTCCTTCCAGAACATCTTTTTATTCTCCCTAAAATTTAATGATAGTCTCTCACCCCAACTCTCATTTGCCCTTTTTTTCACCTCTTGCACCTTTCTCTTGACCTCCTGTCTCTTTCTTTTATACTTCTCCCACTCAATTGCATTTTTTCCCTGCAAAAATCGTCCAAATGCCTCTCTCTTCTCTTTCACTAATACTCTTACTTCTTCATCCCACCACTCACTACCCTTTCTAAACAGCCCACTTCCCACTCTTCTCATGCCACAAGCATCTTTTGCGCAATCCATCACTGATTCCCTAAATACATCCCATTCCTCCCCCACTCCCCTTACTTCCATTGTTCTCACCTTTTTCCATTCTGTACACAGTCTCTCCTGATACTTCTTCACACAGGTCTCCTTCCCAAGCTCACTTACTCTCACCACCTTCTTCACCCCAACATTCACTCTTCTTTTCTGAAAACCCATACTAATCTTCACCTTAGCCTCCACAAGATAATGATCAGACATCCCTCCAGTTGCACCTCTCAGCACATTGACATCCAAAAGTCTCTCTTTCGCACGCCTGTCAATTAACACGTAATCCAATAATGCTCTCTGGCCATCTCTCCTACTTACATAAGTATACTTATGTATATCTCGCTTTTTAAACCAGGTATTCCCAATCATCAGTCCTTTTTCAGCACATAAATCTACAAGCTCTTCACCATTTTCATTTACAACACTGAACACCCCATGCATACCAATTATTCCCTCAACTGCCACATTACTCACCTTTGCATTCAAATCACCCATCACTATAACCCGGTCTCGTGCATCAAAACCGCTAACACACTCATTTAGCTGCTCCCAAAACACTTGCCTCTCATGATCTTTCTTCTCATGCCCAGGTGCATATGCACCAATAATCACCCACCTCTCTCCATCAACTTTCAATTTTACCCATATTAATCGAGAATTTACTTTCTTACATTCTATCACATACTCCCACAACTCCTGTTTCAGGAGTATTGCTACTCCTTCCCTTGCTCTTGTCCTCTCACTAACCCCTGACTTCACTCCCCAGACATTTCCAAACCACTCTTCCCCTTTACCCTTGAGCTTCGTTTCACTCAGAGCCAAAACATCCAGGTTCCTTTCCTCAAACATACTGCCTATCTCTCCTTTTTTCACATCTTGGTTACATCCACACACATTTAGGCACCCCACTCTGAGCCTTCGAGGAGGATGAGCACTCCCCGCGTGACTCCTTCTTCTGTTTCCCATTTTAGAAAGTTAATACAAGGAGGGGAGGATTTCCGGCCCCCCGCTCCCGTCCCCTCTAGTCGCTTTCTACGACACGCGAGGAATACGTGGGAAGTATTCTTTCACCCCTATCCCCAGGGATAATATACATATATATATATACACACACACACACACACACACACACACACATACATATATATACATATGAAAAATGTAAGAAACAATTTAGAAAACAAACTTTTAGCTTGAAATGAATGAAAAAATGAACGTCACATAATGGTTCAACCTCTGGCTATGGAAAAGGAAATGTACAATTTATTCACACAAACGTCAATAGCAGTTCTCATCAATTTCACCACTGAATCAATAAGCTTCAATGTCCAAGCTACATTTTTCTCCAACTTCACTATTTTCTTGTCAAAACACCATGCATGAAAACTATCACTCCAGTAACACAACTATAAACATTTACTTCCCCTTTAAAAAGTTCTGGGAAGTCTGTCTCGATACACTGCGGCGAGGCGACGCGACGCTGACACAATCACTGTCACAATATCACTTCTGCCTCCTTCCAAGCGTTGTTTCAGGGAATAATTCCGGGTTGCTGAAGTGCCGCATAGGCTGGCACGATATATATATATATATATATATATATATATATATATATATATATATATATATATATATATATATATATATATATATATATATATAAATATATATTTTTTTTTTATTATACTTTGTCGCTGTCTCCCACGTTTGCGAGGTAGCGCAAGGAAACAGATGAAAGAAATGGCCCAACCCCCCCCATACACATGTATATACATACGTCAACACACGCAAATATACATACCTACACAGCTTTCCATGGTTTACCCCAAACGCTTCACATGCCTTGATTCAATCCACTGACAGCACGTCAACCCGGCATACCATATCGCTCCAATTCACTTTATTCCTTGCCCTTCTTTCACCCTCCTGCATGTTCAGGCCCCGATCACTCAAAATTTTTTTCACTCCATCTTTCCACCTCTAATTTGGTCTCCCTCTTCTCCTCGTTCAATCCACCTCCGACACATATATTCTCTTGGTCAATCTTTCCTCACTCATTCTGTCCATGTGCCCAAACAACTTCAAAACACCCTCCTCTGCTCTCTCAACCACGTTCTTTTTATTTCCACACATCTCTCTTACCCTTACGTTACTCACTCGATCAAACCACCTCACACCACACATTGTCCTAAAACATCTCATTTCCAGCACATCCATCCTCTTGCGCACAACTCTATCCATAGCCCACGCCTCGCAACCATACAACATTGTTGGAACCACTATTCCTTCAAGCATCCTCATTTTTGCTTTCCGAGATAATGTTCTCGACTTCCACACATTCTTCAAGGCCCCCAGAATTTTCGCCCCCTCCCCCACCCTATGATCCACTTCCGCTTCCATGGTTCCATCCGCTGCCAGATCCACTCCCAGATATCTAAAACACTTCACTTCCTCCAATTTTTCTCCATTCAAACTCACCTCCCAATTGACTTGACCCTCAACCCTACTGTACCTAATAACCTTGCTCTTATTCACATTTACTCTTAACTTTCTTCTTCCACACACTTTACCAAACTCAGTCACCAGCTTCTGCAGTTTCTCACATGAATCAGCCACCAGCGATGTATCATCAGCGAACAACAACTGACTCACTTCCCAAGCGCTCTCATCACCAACAGACTTCATACTTGCCCCTCTTTCCAAAATTCTTGCATGTACCTCCCTAACAACCCCATCCATAAACAAATTAAACAACCATGGAGACATCACACACCCCTGCCGCAAACCTACATTCACTGAGAACCAATCACTTTCCTCTCTTCCCACACGTACACATGCCTTACATCCTCGATAAAAACTTTTCACTGCTTCTAACAACTTTCCTCCCACACCATATATTCTTAATACCTTCCACAGACCATCTCTATCAACTCTATCATATGCCTTCTCCAGATCCATAAATGCTACATACAAATCCATTTGCTTTTCTAAGTATTTCTCACATACATTCTTCAAAGCAAACACCTGATCCACACATCCTCTACCACTTCTAAAACCACACTGCTCTTCCCCAATCTGATGCTCTGTACATGCCTTCACCCTCTCAATCAATACCCTCCCATATAATTTACCAGGAATACTCAACAAACTTATACCTCTGTAATTTGAGCATTCACTCTTATCCCCTTTGCCTTTGTACAATGGCACTATGCACGAATTCCGCCAATCCTCAGGCACCCCACCATGAGTCATACATACATTAAATAACCTTACCAACCAGTCAACAATACAGTCACCCCCTTTTTCAATAAATTCCACTGCAATACCATCCAAACCTACTGCCTTGCCGGCTTTCATCTTCCGCAAAGCTTTCACTACCTCTTCTCTGTTTACCAAATCATTTTCCCTAACCCTCTCACTTTGCACACCACCTCGACCAAAACACCCTATATCTGCCACTCTATCATCAAACACATTCAACAAACCTTCAAAATACTCACTCCATCTCCTCACATCACCACTACTTGTTATCACCACCCCATTTGCGCCCTTCACTAAAGTTCCCATTTGCTCCCTTGTCTTACGCACTTTATTTACCTTCTTCCAGAACATCTTTTTATTCTCCCTAAAATTTAATGATACTCTCTCACCCCAACTCTCATTTGCACGTTTTTTCACCTCTTGCACCTTTCTCTTGACCTCCTGTCTCTTTCTTCTATACATCTCCCACTCAATTGCATATTTTCCCTGCAAAAATCGTCCAAATGCCTCTCTCTTCTCTTTCACTAATATTCTTACTTCTTCATCCCACCACTCACTACCCTTTCTAATCAACCCACCTCCCACTCTTCTCATGCCACAAGCATCTTTTGCGCAATCCATCACTGATTCCCTGAATACATCCCATTCCTCCCCCACTCCCCTTACTTCCATTGTTCTCACCTTTTTCCATTCTGTACTCAGTCTCTCCTGGTACTTCCTCACACAAGTCTCCTTCCCAAGCTCACTTACTCTCACCACCCTCTTCACCCCAACATTCACTCTTCTTTTCTCAAAACCCATACAAATCTTCACCTTAGCCTCCACAAGATAATGATCAGAAATCCCTCCAGTTGCACCTCTCAGCACATTAACATCCAAAAGTCTCTCTTTCGCACGCCTGTCAATTAACACGTAATCCAATAACGCTCTCTGGCCATCTCTCCTACTTACATAAGTATACTTATGTATATCTCGCTTTTTAAACCAGGTATTCCCAATCATCAGTCCTTTTTCAGCACATAAATCTACAAGCTCTTCACCATTTCCATTTACAACACTGAACACCCCATGTATACCAATTATTCCCTCAACTGCCACATTACTCACCTTTCCATTCAAATCACTAATCACTATAACCCTGTCTCGTGCATCAAATCCACTAACACACTCATTCAGCTGCTCCCAAAACACTTGCCTCTCATGATCTTTCTTCTCATGCCCAGGTGCATATGCACCAATAATCACCCACCTCTCTCCATCAACTTTCAGTTTTACCCATATTAATCGAAAATTTACTTTCTTACACTCTATCACATACTCCCACAACTCCTGTTTCAGGAGTATTGCTACTCCTTCCCTTGCTCTTGTCCTCTCACTAACCCCTGACTTTACTCCCCAGACATTCCGAAACCACTCTTCCCCTTTACATATATATATATATATATATATATATATATATATATATATATATATATATATATATATATATATATATATATATATATATATATATATATATATATATATATATATATATATATATATATATATATATATATATATATATATATATATATATATATATATATATATATATATATATATATATATATATATATATATATATATATATATATATATATATATATATATATATATATATATATATATATATATATATATATATATATATATATATATAATATATATATATATATATATATATATATATATATATATATATATATATATATATATATATATATATACATATATATATATATATATATATATATATATACATATATATATATATATATATATATATATATATATATATATATATATATATATATATATATATATATATATATATATATATATATATATATATATATATATTTTATATATATATATATATATATATATATATATATATATATATATATATATATATATATATATATATATATATATATGTATATGTATATATATAGATATATATAGATATATATATATATATATATATATATATATATATATATATATATATATATATATATATATATATATATATATATATATATATATATATATATATATATATATATATATATATTTCTAAAATGGTAAACAGAAGAAGGAGTCACGCGGGGAGTGCTCATCCTCCTCGAAGGCTCAGATTGGGGTGCCTAAATGTGTGTGGATGTAATAAAGATGTGAAAAAAGGAGAGATAGGTAGTATGTTTGAGGAAAGGAACCTGGATGTTTTGGTTCTGAGTGAAACGAAGCTCAAGGGTAAAGGGGAAGAGTGGTTTGGGAATGTCTTGGGAGTAAAGTCAGGGGTTAGTGAAAGGACAAGAGCAAGGGAAGGAGTAGGAGTACTCCTGAAACAGGAGTTGTGGAAGTATGTGATAGAATGTAAGAAAGTAAATTCTCGATTAATATGGGTAAAACTGAAAGTTGATGGAGAGAGATGGGTGATTATTGGTGCATATGCATCTGGGCATGAGAAGAAAGATCATAAGAGGCAAGTGTTTTGGGAGCAGCTGAATGAGTGTGTTAGTGGTTTTGATGCACGAGACCGGGTTATAGTGTTGGGTGATTTGAATGCAAAGGTGAGTAATGTGGCAGTTGAGGGAATAATTGGTAAACATGGGATGTTCAGTGTTGTAAATGGAAATGGTGATGAGCTTGTAGATTTATGTGCTGAAAAAGGACTGATGATTGGGAATACCTGGTTTAAAAAGCGAGATATACATAAGTATACTTATGTAAGTAGGAGAGATGGCCAGAGAGCGTTATTAGATTACGTGTTGATTGACAGGCGCGCGAAAGAGAGACTTTTGGATGTTAATGTGCTGAGAGGTGCAACTGGATTGATATCTGATCATTATCTTGTGGAGGCTAAGGTGAAGATTTGTATGGGTTTTGAGAAAAGAAGAGTGAATGTTGTGGTGAAGAGGGTGGTGAGAGTAAGTGAGCTTGGGATGGAGACTTGTGTGAGGAAGTACCAGGAGACACTGAGTACAGAATGGAAAAAGGTGAGAACAATGGAAGTAAGGGGAGTGGGAGAGGAATGGGATGTATTTAGGGGATCAGTGATTGATTGCGCAAAAGATGCTCGTGGCATGAGAAGAGTGGGAGGTGGGTTCATTAGAAAGTGTAGTGAGTGGTGGGATGAAGAAGTAAGAGTCTTAGTGAAAGAGAAGAGAGAGGCATTTGGACGATTTTTGCAGGGAAAAAATGCAATTGAGTGGGAGACGTATAAAAGAAAGACACAGGAGATCAAGAGAAAGGTGCAAGAGATGAAAAAAGGGCAAATGAGAGTTGGGGTGAGAGAGTATCATTAAATTTTAGGGAGAATAAAAAGATGTTCTGGAAGGAGGTAAATAAAGTGCGTAAGACAAGGGAGCAAATGGGAACTTCAGTGAAGGGCGCAAATGGGGAGGTGATAACAAGTAGTGGTGATGTGAGAAGGAGATGGAGTGAGTATTTTGAAGTTTTGTTGAATGTGTTTGATGATAGAGTGGCAGATATAGGGTATTTTGGTCTAGGTGGTGTGCAAAGTGCGAGGGTTAGGGAAAATGATTTGGTAAACAGAGAAGAGGTAGTAAAATCTTTGCGGAAGATGAAAGCCGGCAAGGCAGCAGGTTTGGATGGTATTGCAGTGGAATTTATTAAAAAAGGGGGTGACTGTATTGTTGACTGGTTGGTAAGGTTATTTAATGTATGTATGACTCATGGTGAGGTGCCTGAGGATTGGCGGAATGCGTGCATAGTGCCATTGTACAAAGGCAAAGGGGATAAGAGTGAGTGCTCAAATTACAGAGGTATAAGTTTGTTGAGTATTCCTGGCAAATTATATGGGAGGGTATTGATTGAGAGGGTGAAGGCATGTACAGAGCATCAGATTGGGGAAGAGCAGTGTGGTTTCAGAAGTGGTAGTGGATGTGTGGATCAGGTGTTTGCTTTGAAGAATGTATGTGAGAAATACTTAGAAAAGCAAATGGATTTGTATGTAGCATTTATGGATCTGGAGAAGGCATATGATAGAGTTGATAGAGATGCTCTGTGGAAGGTATTAAGAATATATGGTGTGGGAGGCAAGTTGTTAGAAGCAGTGAAAAGTTTTTATCGAGGATGTAAGGCATGTGTACGTGTAGGAAGAGAGGAAAGTGATTGGTTCTCAGTGAATGTAGGTTTGCGGCAGGGGTGTGTGATGTCTCCATGGTTGTTTAATTTGTTTATGGATGGGGTTGTTAGGGAGGTGAATGCAAGAGTTTTGGAAAGAGGGGCAAGTATGAAGTCTGTTGGGGATGAGAGAGCTTGGGAAGTGAGTCAGTTGTTGTTCGCTGATGATACAGCGCTGGTGGCTGATTCATGTGAGAAACTGCAGAAGCTGGTGACTGAGTTTGGTAAAGTGTGTGAAGAAGAAAGTTAAGAGTAAATGTGAATAAGAGCAAGGTTATTAGGTACAGTAGGGTTGAGGGTCAAGTCAATTGGGAGGTGAGTTTGAATGGAGAAAAACTGGAGGAAGTGAAGTGTTTTAGATATCTGGGAGTGGATCTGGCAGCGGATGGAACCATGGAAGCGGAAGTGGATCATAGGGTGGGGGAGGGGGCGAAAATTCTGGGAGCCTTGAAGAATGTGTGGAAGTCGAGAACATTATCTCGGAAAGCAAAAATGGGTATGTTTGAAGGAATAGTGGTTCCAACAATGTTGTATGGTTGCGAGGCGTGGGCTATGGATAGAGTTGTGCGCAGGAGGATGGATGTGCTGGAAATGAGATGTTTGAGGACAATGTGTGGTGTGAGGTGGTTTGATCGAGTAAGTAACGTAAGGGTAAGAGAGATGTGTGGAAATAAAAAGAGCGTGGTTGAGAGAGCAGAAGAGGGTGTTTTGAAATGGTTTGGGCACATGGAGAGAATGAGTGAGGAAAGATTGACCAAGAGGATATATGTGTCGGAGGTGGAGGGAACGAGGAGAAGAGGGAGACCAAATTGGAGGTGGAAAGATGGAGTGAAAAAGATTTTGTGTGATCGGGGCCTGAACATGCAGGAGGGTGAAAGGAGGGCAAGGAATAGAGTGAATTGGAGCGATGTGGTATACCGGGGTTGACGTGCTGTCAGTGGATTGAATCAGGGCATGTGAAGCGTCTGGGGTAAACCATGGAAAGCTGTGTAGGTATGTATATTTGCGTGTGTGGACGTATGTATATACATGTGTATGGGGGTGGATTGGGCCATTTCTTTCGTCTCTTTCCTTGCGCTACCTCGCAAACGCGGGAAACAGCGACAAAGCAAAAAAAAAAAAATATATATATATACATATATATATATATATATATATATATATATATATATATATATATATATATATATATATATATATATATATATATATATACATATATATATATATATATATATATATATATATATATATATATATATGCATTTTTTTTTTTTTTTTTTTTTTTGCTTTGTCGCTGTCTCCCGCGTTTGCGAGGTAGCGAAAGGAAAGAGACGAAAGAAATGGCCCAACCCACCCCCATATACATGTATATACATACGTCCACACACGCAAATATACATACCTACACAGATTTCATTGGTTTACCCCAGACGCCTCATATGACCTGATTCAATCTACTGACAGCAGGTCAACCCCGGTATACCACATCGATCCAATTCACTTTATTCCTTGCCCTCCTTTCACCCTCCTGCATGTTCAGGCCCCGATCACACAAAATCTTTTTCTCTCCATCTTTCCAGCTCCAATTTGGTCTCCCTCTTCTCCTCGTTCCCTACACCTCCGACACATAAATCCTCTTGGTCAATCTTTCCTCACTCATTCTCTCCATGTGCCAAAACCATTTCAAAACACTCTCTTCTGCTTTCTCAACCACGCCCTTTTTATTTCCAGACATCTCTCTTACCCTTACGTTACTTACTCGATCAAACCACCTCACACCACACATTGTCCTCAAACATCTCATTTCCAGCACATCCATCCTCCTGCGCACAACTCTATCCATAGCCCACGCCTCGCAACCATACAACATTGTTGGAACCACTATTCCTTCAAACATACCTATTTTTGCTTTACGAGATAATGTTCTCGATTTCCACACATTCTTCAAGGCTCCCAGGATTTTCGTCCCCTCCCCCACCCTATGATCCACTTCCTCTTCCATGGTTCCATCCACTGCCATATCCACTCCCAGATATCTAAAAAACCTTTTTCCTCCAGTTTTTCTCCATTCAAACTTACCTCATAATTGACTTGACCCTCAACCCTACTGTACCTAATTACCTTGCTCTTATTCACATTTACTCTTAACTTTCTTCTTTCACACACTTTACCAACCTCAGTCACCAGCTTCTGCAGTTTCACACATGAATCAGCCACCAGCGCTGTATCATCAGCGAACAACAACTGACTCACTTCCCAAGCTCTCTCATCCCCAACAGACTTCATACTTGCCCCTCTTTCCAAAACTCTTGCATTCACCTCCCTAGCAACCCCATCCATAAACAAATTAAACAACCATGGAGACATCACACACCCCTGTCGCAAACCTACATTCACTGAGAATCAATCACTTTCCTCTCTTCCTACACGTACACATACCTTACATCCTCGATAAAAACTTTTCACTGATTCTAACAACTTGCCTCCCACACCATATATTCTTAATACCTTCCATAGAGCATCTCTATCAACTCTATCATATGACTTCTCCAGATCCATAAATGCTACATACAAATCAATTTGCTTTTCTAAGTATTTCTCACATACATTCTTCAAAGCAAACACCTGATCCACACATCCTCTACCACTTCTGAAACCACACTGCTCTTCCCCAATCTGATGATCTGTACATGCCTTCACCCTCTCAATCAATACCCTCCCATATAATTTATAAGGAATACTCAACAAACTTATACCTCTGTAATTTGAGCACTCACTCTTATCCCCTTTGCCTTTGTACACTGGCACTATGCACGCATTCCGCCAATCCTCAGGTACCTCACCATGAGTCATACATACATTAAATAACCTTACCAAACAGTCAATTATACAGTCACCCCCTTTTTTAATAAATTCTACTGCAATACCATCCAAACCTGCTGCCTTGCCGGATTTCATCTTCCGCAAAGCTTTTACTACCTCTTTTCTGTTTACCAAATCATTTTCCCTAACCCTCTCACTTTGCACACCACCTCGACCAAAACACCCTATATCTGCCACTCTATCTATGGGTGATTATTGGTGCATATGCACCTGGGCATGAGAAGAAAGATCATAAGAGGCAAGTGTTTTTGGAGAAGCTGAATGAGTGTGTTAGTGGTTTTAATGCACGAGACCGGGGTATAGTGATGGGTGATTTGAATGCAAAGGTGAGTAATGTGGCAGTTGAGGCAATAATTGGTATACATTGGGTTTTTAGTGTTGTTAATGGAAATGGTCAAGAGCTTGTAGATTTATGTGCTGAAAAAGGACTGGTGATTGGGAATACCTGGTTTAAAAAGCGAGATATACATAAGTATACGTATGTAAGTAGGAGAGATGGCCAGAGAGCGTTATTGGATTACGTGTTAATTGACAGGCGCGCGAAAGAGAGACTTTTGCATGTTAATGTGCTGAGATGTGCAACTGGAGGGATGTCTGATCATTACCTTATGGAGGCTAAGGTGAAGATTTGTATGGGTTTTCAGAAAAGAAGAGTGATTGTTGGGTTGAAGAGGGTGGTGAGAGTAAATGAGCTTGGGAAGGAGACTTGTGTGAGGAAGTACCAGGAGACACTGAGTACAGAATGGAAAAAGGTGAGAACAATGGAAGTAAGGGGAGTGGGGGAGGAATGGGATGTATTTAGTGAATCAGTGATGGCTTGCGCAAAAGATACTTGTGGCATGAGAAGAGTGGGAGTTGGGTTGATTAGAAAGGGTAGTGAGTGGTGGGATGAAGAAGTGAGATTATTAGTGAAAGAAAAGAGAGAGGCATTTTGACGATTTTTGCAGAAAAAAAATGCAATTGAGTGGGAGATGTATAAAAGAAAGAAACAGGAGGTCACGAGAAAGGTGCAAGAGGTGAAAAAGAGGGCAAATGAGAATTGGGGTGAGAGGGTATCATTAAATTTTAGGGAGAATAAAAAGATGTTCTCGAAGGAGGTAGATAAAGTGCGTCAGACAAGGGAGCAAATGAGTTTTTATCGAGGATGTAAGGCATATGTACGTGTAGGAGGAGAGGAAAGTGATTGGTTCTCAGTGAATGTAGGTTTGCGGCAGGGGTGTGTGATGTCTCCATGGTTGTTTAATTTGTTTATGGATGGGGTTGTTAGGGAGGTTAATACAAGAATTTTGGAAAGAGGGGCAAGTATGAAGATGATGAGGGATGAGAGAGCTTGGGAAATGAGTCATTTTTGTTCGCTGATGATACAGCGCTGGTGGCTGATTCATGTGAGAAACTGCAGAAGCTGGTGACTGAGTTTGGTAAAGTGTGTGAAAGAAGAAAGTTAAGAGTAAATGTGAATAAGAGGAAGGGAATTAGGTACAGTAGGGTTGAGGGTCAAGTCAATTGGAAGGTAAGTTTGAATGGAGAAAAACTGAAGGAAGTAAAGTGTGTTAGATATCTGGGAGTGGATCTGGCAGCGGATGGAAACATGGAAGCGGAAATGGATCCTGGGAGCCTTGAAGAATGTGTGGAAGTCGAGAACATTATCTCGAAAAGCAAAAATGCGTATGTTTGAAGGAATAGTGGTTCCAACAATGTTGTATGGTTGCGAGGCGTGCACTATGGATAGAGTTGTGCGCAGGAGGATGGATGTGCTGGAAATGAGATGTTTGAGGACAATATGTGGTGTGAGGTGGTTTGATCGAGTAAGTAACGTAAGGGTAAGAGAGATGTGTGGAAATAAAAAGAGCGTGGTTGAGAGAGCAGAAGAGGGTGTTTTGAAATGGTTTGGGCACATGGAGAGAATAAGTGAGGAAAGATTGAGCAAGAGGATATATGTGTCGGAGGTGGAGGGAACGAGGAGAAGTGGGAGACCAAATTGGAGGTGGAAAGATGGAGTGAAAAAGATTTTGTGTGATCGAGGCTTGAACATGCGGGAGGGTGAAATGAGGTCAAGGAATAGAGTGAATTGGATCGATGTGGTATACCGGGGTTGACGTGCTGTCAGTGTATTGAATCAGGGCATGTGAAGCGTCTGGGGTAAACCATGGAAAGTTGTGTGGGGCCTGGATGTGGAAAGGGAGCTGTGGTTTCGAGCATTATTGCATGACAGCTAGAGACTGAGTGTGAACGAATGGGGCCTTTGGTGTCTTTTCCTCGCACACATGAGGGGGAGGGGGATGGTATTCCATGTGTGGCGAGGTGGCGATGGGATTGAATAAAAGCAGTGTGAATTGTGTGCATGGGTATATATGTATGTGTCTGTGTGTGTATATATATGTGTACATTGAGATGTATAGGTATGTATATTTGCGTGTGTGGACGTGTATGTATATACATGTTTATGAGGGTGGGTTGGGTCATTTCTTTCGTCTGTTTCCTTCCGCTACCTCGCAAACGCGGGAGTCAGAGACAAAGCAAAATAAATAGATAAATAAATAAAAAAAATATATATATATATATATATATATATATATATATATATATATATATATATATATATATATATATATATATATATATATATATTATCCCTGGTGATAGGGGAGAAACAATACTTCCCACGTATTCCCTGCGTGACGTAGAAGGCGACTAAAAGGGAATGGAGCGGGGGGCTGGAAATCCTTCCAAAAGAAGGAACAGAGAAGGGGGCCACTTGAGGATATCGTCTCAAAGGCCCAGCCCTATGTTCTAAATGCTAACTCGCTAATGCGGGAAATGGTGAATAGTATTAAAAAAAAAAAAATATATATATATATATATATATATATATATATATATATATATATATATATATATATATATATATATATATATATATATATATATATATATATATCATGATCATGAGAGACAAGTGTTTTGGGAGCAGCTGAATGAGTGTGTTAGTGGTTTTGATTCACGAGACGGGTTATAGTGATGGGTGATTTGAATGCAAAGGTGAGTAATGTGGCAGTTAAGGGAATAATTGGTATACATGGGGTGTTCAGTGTTGTAAATGGAAATGGTGAAGAGCTTGTAGATTTATGTGGCGAAAAAGGACTGATGATTGCGAATACCTGGTATAAAAAGCGAGATATACATAAGTATACTTATGTAAATAGGAGAGATGGCCAGAGAGCGTTATTGGATTACGTGTTAATTGACAGGCGTGCGAAAGAGAGACTTTTGGATGTTAATGTGCTGAGAGGTGCAACTGGAGGGATGTCTGATCATTATCTTGTGGAGGCTAAGGTGAAGATTTGTATGGGTTTTCAGAAAAGAAGAGTGAATGTTGGGGTGAAGAGGGTGGTGAGAGTAAGTGAGCTTGGGAAGGAGACCTGTGTGAGGAAGTACCAGGAGAGACTGAGTACAGAATGGAAAAAGGTGAGAACAATGGAAGTAAGGGGAGTGGAGGAGGAATGGGATGTATTTAGGGAATCAGTGATGGATTGCGCAAAAGATGCTTGTGGCATGAGAAGAGTGGGAGGTGGGTTGATTAGAAAGGGTAGTGAGTGGTGGGATGAAGAAGTAAGAGTATTAGTGAAAGAGAAGAGAGAGGCATTTGGACGATTTTTGCAGTGAAAAAATGCAATTGAGTGGGAGATGTATAAAAGAAAGAGACAGGAGGTCAAGAGAAAGGTGCAAGAGGTGAAAAAAAGGGCAAATGAGAGTAGGGGTGAGAGAGTATCATTAAATTTTAGAGAGAATAAAAAGATGTTCTGGAAGGAGGTAAATAAAGTGCGTAAGACAAGGGAGCAAATGGGAACTTCAGTAAAGGGCGCAAATGGGGAGGTTAAAACAAGTAGTGGTGATGTGAGAAGGATATGGAGTGAGTATTTTGAAGGTTTGTTGAATGTGTTTGATGATAGAGTGGCAGATATAGGGTGTTTGGGTCGAGGTGGTGTGCAAAGTGAAAGGGTTAGGGAAAATTATTTGGTAAACAGAGAAGAGGTAGTCAAAGCTTTGCGGAAGATGAAAGCCGGCAAGGCAGCAGGTTTGGATGGTATTGCAGTGTAATTTATTAAAAAAGGGGGTGACTGTATTGTGGACTGGTCGGTAAGGTTATTTAATGTATGTATGACTCATGGTGAGGTGCCTGAGGATTGGCAGAATGCGTGCATAGCGCAATTGTACAAAGGCAAAGGGGATAAGAGTGAGTGCTCAAATTGCAGAGGTATAAGTTTGTTGAGTATTCCTGGTAAATTATATGGGAGGGTATTGATTGAGAGGGTGAAGGCATGTAGAGAGCATCAGATCGGGGAAGAGCAGTGTGGTTTCAGAAGTGGTAGAGGATGTGTGGATCAGGTGTTTGCTTTGAAGAATGTATGTGAGAAATACTTAGAAAAGCAAATGGATTAGTATGTAGCATTTATGGATCTGGAGAAGGCATATCATAGAGTTGATAGAGATGCTGTGTGGAAGGTATTAAGAATATATGGTGTGGGAGGAAAGTTGTTAGAAGCAGTGAAAAGTTTTTATCGAGGATGTAAGGCATGTGTACGTGTAGGAAAAGAGGAAAGTGATTGGTTCTCAGTGAATGTAGGTTTGCGGCAGGGGTGTGTGATGTCTCCATGGTTGTTTAATTTGTTTATGGATGGGGTTGTTAGGGAGGTAAATGCAAGAGTTTTGGAAAGAGGGGCAAGTATGAAGTCTGGTAGGGATGAGAGAGCTTGGGAAGTGAGTCAGTTGTTGTTCGCTGATGATACAGCGCTGGTGGCTGATTCATGTGAGAAACTGCAGAAGCTGGTGACTGAGTTTGTTAAAGTGTGTGGAAGAAGAAAGTTAAGAGTAAATGTGAATAAGAGCAAGGTTATTAGGTACAGTAGGGTTGAGGGTCAAGTCAATTGGGAGGTGAGTTTCAATGGAGAAAAACTGGAGGAAGGGAAGTGTTTTAGATATCTGGGAGTGGATCTGGCAGCGGATGGAACCATGGAAGCGGAAGTGGATCGTAGGGTGAGGGAGGGGGCGAAAATTCTGGGGGCCTTGAAGAATGTGTGGAAGTCGAGAACATTATCTCGGAAAGCAAAAATGGATATGTTTGAAGGAATAGTGGTTCCAACAATGTTGTATGGTTGCGAGGCGTGGGCTATGGATAGAGTTGTGCGCAGGAGGATGGATGTGCTGGAAATGAGATGTTTGAGGACAATGTGTGGTGTGAGATGGTTTGATCGAGTGAGTAACGTAAGGGTAAGAGAGATGTGTGGAAATAAAAAGAGCGTGGTTGAGAGAGCAGAAGAGGGTGTTTTGAAGTGGTTTGGGCACATGGAGAGAATGAGTGAGGAAAGATTGACCAAGAGGATATATGTGTCGGAGGTGGAGGGAACGAGGAGAAGAGGGAGACCAAATTGGAGGTGGAAAGATGGAGTGAAAAAGATTTTGTGTGATCGGGGCCTGAACATGCAGGAGGGTGAATGGAGGGCAAGGAATAGAGTGATTTGGAGCGATGTGGTATACCGGGGTTGACGTGCTGTCAGTGGATTGAATCAAGGCATGTGAAGCGTCTGGGGTAAACCATGGAAAGCTGTGTAGGTACGTATATTTGCGTGTGTGGACGTATGTATATACATGTGTATGGGGGGGGGGGGGTTTGGCCATTTCTTTCGTCTGTTTCCTTGCGCTACCTCGCAAACGCGGGAGACAGCGACAAAGTATAATAAAATAAAAAGAAATATATATACATATATATATATATATATATATATATATATATATATATATATATATATATATATATATATATATATATATATATATATATATATATATATATATATATATATATATATATATATATATATATATATATATATACATATACATATATATATATATATATATATATATATATATATATATATATATATATATATATATATATATATATATATATATATATATATGTATATGTATATATATATATATATATATATATATATATATATATATATATATATATATATATATATATATATATATATATATATATATATATATATATATATATATATATATATATATAAAGGCATGTACAGAGCATCAGATTGGGGAAGAGCAGTGTGGTTTAAGAAGTGTTAGAGGATGTCTGGATCGGGTGCTTGCTTTGAAGAATGTATGTGAGAAATATTTAGGAAAGCAAATGGATTTGTTTGTAGCATTTATGGATCTGGAGAGGGCATATGATAGAGTTGATAGAGATGCTCTGTGGAAGGTATTAAAAATATATGGTGTGGGTGGCAAGTCGTTAGAATCAGTGAAAAGTTTTTATCGAGGATGTAAGGCATGTGTGCGTGTAGGAAGAGAGAAAAGTGATTGGTTCTCCGTGAATATAGGTTTGCGGCAGGGGTGTGTGATGTCTCCATGGTTGTTTAATTTGTTTATGGATGGGTTGTTAGAGAGGTGAATGCAAGAGTTTTGGAAAGAGATGCAAGTATGAAGTCTGTTGTGGATGAGAGAGCTTGGGAAGTGAGTCAGTTGTGGTTCACTGATGATGCAGCGCTGGTGGCTGATGCATGTGAAAAACTGCAGAAGCTGGTGACTGAGTTTGGTAAAGTGTGTGAAAGAAGAAAGTTAAGAGTAAATGTGAATAAGAGCAAGGTTATTAGGTACAGTAGGGTTGAAGGTCAAGTCAAATGAGAGGTAAGTTTAAATGGAGAAAAACTGGAGGAAATTAAGTGTTTTAGATATCTGGAAGTGGATCTGGCAGCGGATAGAAGCATGGAAGCGGAAGTGAATCATAGGGTGGGGGAGATGGCGAAAATCCTGGGAGCCTTGAAGAATGTGTGGAAGTCGAGAACATTATCTCGGAAAGCAAGAATGGGTATTTTTGAAGGAATTGTGGCTCCAGCAATGTTGTATGGTTGCGAGGCGTGGGCTATGGATAGAGTTGTGCGCAGGAGGGTGGATGTGCTGAAAATGAGATGTTTGAGGACAATGTGTGGTGTGAGGTGGTTTGATCGAGTAAGTAACGTTTTGAAATGTTTTGGGCACATGGAGAGAATGAGCGAGGAAAGATTGACCAAGAGGATATATGTGTCAGAGGTGGAGGGAACGAGGAGAAGTGGGAGACCAAATTGGAGGTGGAAAGATGGAGTGAAAAAGATTTTGAGTGATCGGGGCCTGAACATGCAGGAGGGTGAAAGGTGGGCAAGGAATAGAGTGAATTGGATCGATGTGGTATACCGGGGTTGACGTGCTGTCAGTGGTTTGAATCAGGGTATGTGAAGCGTCTGGGGTAAACCATGGAAAGTTGTGTCGGGCCTGGATGTGGAAAGGGAGCTGTGGTTTCGGTCACTATTGTATGACAGCTAGAGACTGAGTGTGAACGAATGGGGCCTTTGTTGTCTTATCCTAGTGCTACCTAGCACACATGAGGGTGGAGGGGGATGGTATTCCATGTGTGGCGAGGTGGCGATGGAAATGAATAAAAGCAGACAGTGAATTGTTGGCATGGGTATATATGTATGTGTCTGTGTGTGTATATATATGTGTACATTGAGATGTATAGGAATGTATATTTGCGTGTTTGGACGTGTATGTATATACATTGTGTAAGTGGGTGGGTTGGGCCATTTCTTTCGTCTGTTTCCTTGCGCTACCTCGCAAACGCGGGAGAAAGCGACAAAGCAAAATATAATAATAATAATAAAATAAATATATATATATACCTATATGGATATATATATATATATATATATATATATATATATATATATATATATATATATATATATATATATTTTATTTTTTTTCATACTATTTGCCATTTCCCGCGTTAGCAAGGTAGCGTTAAGAACATAGAACTGGGCCTTAGAGGGAATATCCTCACCTGACCCCCTTCTCTGTTCCTTCTTTTGGAAAATTAAAAAAAACAAGAAAGGGGAGGAATTCCAGCAACCCGCTCCCTCCCCTTTTAGTCGCCTTCTACGACACGCAGGGAATACGTGGGAAGTATTCTTTCTTCCCTATCCCCAGGGATATATATATATATATATATATATATATATATATATATATATATATATATATATATATATATATATATAAATATATATATATATATATTTTTTTTTTTGCTTTGTCGCTGTCTCCCACGTTTGCGAGGTAGCGCAAGGAAACAGACTAAAGAAATGGCCCAACCCCCCCCATACACATGTATATACATACGTCCACACACGCAAATATACATACCTACACAGCTATCCATGGTTTACCCCAGACGCTTCACATGCCTTGATTCAATCCACTGACAGCACGTCAACCCCGGTATACCACATCGCTCCAATTCACTCTATTCCTTGCCCTCCTTTCACCCTCCTGCATGTTCAGGCCCCGATCACACAAAATCTTTTTCACTCCATCTTTCCACCTCCAATTTGGTCTCCCTCTTCTCCTCGTTCCCTCCACCTCCGACACATATATCCTCTTGGTCAATCTTTCCTCACTCATTCTCTCCATGTGCCCAAACCATTTCAAAACACCCTCTTCTGCTCTCTCAACCACGCTCTTTTTATTTCCACACATCTCTCTTACCCTTACGTTACTTACTCGATCAAACCACCTCACACCACACATTGTCCTCAAACATCTCATTTCCAGCACATCCATCCTCCTGCGCACAACTCTATCCATAGTCCACGCCTCGCAACCATACAACATTGTTGGAACCACTATTCCTTCAAACATACCCATTTTTGCTTTCCGAGATAATGTTCTCGACTTCCACACATTCTTCAAGGCTCCCAGAATTTTCGCCCCCTCCCCCACCCTATGATCCACTTCCGCTTCCATGGTTCCATCCGCTGCCAGATCCACTCCCAGATATCTAAAACACTTCACTTCCTCCAGTTTTTCTCCATTCAAACTCACCTCCCAATTGACTTGACCCTCAACCCTACTGTACCTAATAACCTTGCTCTTATTCACATTTACTCTTAACTTTCTTCTTCCACACACTTTACCAAACTCAGTCACCAGCTTCTGCAGTTTCTCACATGAATCAGCCACCAGCGCTGTATCATCAGCGAACAACAACTGACTCACTTCCCAAGCTCTCACATCCCCAACAGACTTCATACTTGCCCCTCTTTCCAAAACTCTTGCATTCACCTCCCTAACAACCCCATCCATAAACAAATTAAACAACCATGGAGACATCACACACCCCTGCCGCAAACCTACATTCACTGAGAACCAGTCACTTTCCTCTCTTCCTACACGTACACATGCCTTACATCCTCGATAAAAACTTTTCACTGCTTCTAACAACTTGCCTCCCACACCATATATTCTTAATACCTTCCACAGAGCATCTCTATCAACTCTATCATATGCCTTCTCCAGATCCATAAATGCTACATACAAATCCATTTGCTTTTCTAAGTATTTCTCACATACATTCTTCAAAGCAAACACCTGATCCACACATCCTCTACCACTTCCGAAACCACACTGCTCTTCCCCAATCTGATTCTCTGTACATGCCTTCACCCTCTCAATCAATACCCTCCCATATAATTTGCCAGGAATACTCAACAAACTTATACCTCTGTAATTTGAGCACTCACTCTTATCCCCTTTGCCTTTGTACAATGGCACTATGCACGCATTCCGCCAATCCTCAGGCACCTCACCATGAGTCATACATACATTAAATAACCTTACCAACCTGTCAACAATACAGTCACCCCCTTTTTTAATAAATTCCACTGCAATACCATCCAAACCTGCTGCCTTGCCGGCTTTCATCTTCCGCAAAGCTTTTACTACCTCTTCTCTGTTTACCAAATCATTTTCCCTAACCCTCGCACTTTGCACACCACCTCGACCAAAACACCCTATATCTGCCACTCTATCATCAAACACATTCAACAAACCTTCAAAATACTCACTCCATCTTCTTCTCACATCATCACTACTTGTTATCACCTCCCCATTTGCGCCCTTCACTGAAGTTCCCATTTGCTCCCTTGTCTTACGCACTTTATTTACCTCCTTCCAGAACATCTTTTTATTCTCACTAAAATTTAATGATACTCTCTCACCCCAACTCTCATTTGCCCTTTTTTCACCTCTTGCACCTTTCTCGTGACCTCCTGTCTCTTTCTTTTATACGTCTCCCACTCAATTTCATTTTTTCCCATGCAAACATCGTCCAAATGCCTCTGTCTTCTCTTTCACTAATACTCTTACTTCTTCATCCCACCACTCACTACCCTTTGTAATCAACCCACCTCCCACTCTTCTCATGCCACAAGCATCTTTTGCGCAAGCCATCACTGATTCCCTAAATACATCCCATTCCTCCCCCACTCCCCTTACTTCCATTGTTCTCCCCTTTTTCCATTCTGTACTCAGTCTCTCCTGGTACTTCCTCACACAAGTCTCCTTCCCAAGCTCACTTACTCTCACCACCCTCTTCACCCCAACATTCACTCTTCTTTTCTGGAAACCCATACAAATCTTCACCTTAGCCTCCACAAGATAATGATCAGACATCCCTCCAGTTGCACCTCTCAGCACATTAACATCCAAAAGTCTCTCTTTCGCGCGCCTGTCAATTAACACGTAATCCAATAACGCTCTCTGGCCATCTCTCCTACTTACATAAGTATACTTATGTATATCTCGCTTTTTAAACCAGGTATTCCCAATCATCAGTCCTTTTTCAGCACATAAATCTACAAGCTCTTCACCATTTCCATTTACAACACTGAACACCCCATGTATACCAATTATTCCCTCAACTGCCACATTCCTCACCTTTGCATTCAAATCACCCAACACTATAACCCGGTCTCGTGCATCAAAACCACTAACACACTCATTCAGCTGCTCCCAAAACACTTGCCTCTCTTTATCTTTCTTCTCATACCCAGGTGCATATGCACCGATAATCACCCATCTGTCTCCATCAACTTTCAATTTTTCCCATATTAATCGAGAATTTACTTTCTTACATTCTATCACATATTTCCACAACTCCTGTTTCAGGAGTACTGCTACTCCTTCCCTTGCTCTTGTCCTCTCACTAACCCCTGACTTTACTCCCAAGACATTCCAAACCACTCTTCCCCTTTACCCTTGAGCTTCGTTTCACTCAGAGCCAAAACATCCAGGTTCCTTTCCTCAGACATACTACCTATCTCTCCTTTTTTTCACATCTTGGTTACATCCACACACATTTAGGCACCCCAATCTGAGCCTTCGAGGAGGATGAGCACTGCCCGCGTGACTCCTTCTTCTGTTTCCCATTTTAGAAAGTTAAAAAAATACAAGGAGGGGAGGATTTCTCGCCCCCCGTTCCCGTCCCCTCTAGTCGCTTTCTACGACACGCGAGGAATGCGTGGGAAGTATTCTTTCACCCCTATCCCCAGGGATAATATACATATATATTTACACATACACACACATACACACACACACGCACACATACACACACACACACATACATATATATATATATATATATATGAAAAATGTAAGAAACAATTTAGAAAACTGAAACTTCTAGCCTGAAATGAAATGAAAAAATGAATGTCACATAATAGTTCAACCTCTGGCTATGGAAAAAGGAAATGTTTAATTTATTTACACAAACGTCAATAGTAGTTCTCATCACTTTAACCACTGTATCAATAAGCTCCAATGTCTAAGCTACATTTTATCCAATTTCACTATTTTCTTGTCAAAGCACCATGTATGAAAACTATCACTCCAGTAACACAACTATAAACATTTACTTCCCCTTTAAAAAAAAAATATATATATATATATTGGAAAGGATCACAATTTTGCGCGTGATCAAGATATTCCTATGAGTTCACGGGTAAAATGAAACACGAAAAGTTCCCAAGTGCACTTTCTTGTAATAATCACATCATCAGGGGTGACACAAGAGAGGAATATAACAATCAGTTGATAAACATCGAAGAGACGAAGCTAGGACGCCATTTGGTAAACATGTGATTGTCCAAAACATGCAACGAGCGTTCATAAACGTATCATTTTACAAATCTTATCAACAATAAAGTTATCTAAATTGTACAGACCATCACTAATATTAAGATTATAATTCTCACTTCAATAAAGAAATGAAGTTGTTGTTGATACGTAACATTTCTCTTATCAAACATCTGTCATCTTTGTCCCGTTCATTGCCATATATGTATGGATATATGTATATATGTATCAAAAACACATAAACATATATGTATCAAAACACATAATCAAAATTTTCCAGCAAGACCTATAGTGAGTTCAGTAGGCTCCATCACATATTGATTATCAAAATGGTTAGTTTCCTTATTAAGCCCTCTAGTGGGTAAGGTATCAAATTCTAATATCATGAACAATGTATATTTAGTCAACAACTAAACAATATCACTATTGATTTTGATTTCAAACTAGTTAGCTTTGATGTTTCCTCACTTTTCACTAAAGTTGCAGTTGATGACCTTTTAGAATATCTATTTGATGTCTTGGATGATATTCAATTGCCTGTTTCAAAGTCTAATTTCATTGAACTGATAAAATTGTGTATAAAAGACTGTGTATTTCAATTTAATGGAGATTATCATGCTCAAAAATTTGGTATGGCAATGGGTAACCCTCTTTCACCTGTACTAATTAATCTTTACATGGAATTTTGTGAAACAAAATTACTAAAGGATATCTTACCTTCTAATGCAATTTGGTTTAGGTATGTAAATGATGTTCTTTGTGTTTGGCCAACAAATGAAAATTTACAAATATTTCTCCCCTTACTTAACAATTTAGTACCTTCCATCAAATTTACTGTAGAAAATGAAATTATGGTATATTACCATTTTTAGATTGCATGATCCATAGACAAGGAAACAAGTTTAAGTTTAGCATATACAGAAAACCCACCAATGTATACTCATATATCCATTATTACTCATCTTAACATGACAGAGTTAAATTATAATCCTTTTAATCTATGTTTCTAAGGGCATTACGTATTTGCAGTCCAGAGTTTATTGATGATGAGTTTGAGAAGATATATTCTATTGGATCTAAGTTAAAGTACCCTAGATCTTTCATTGATAAATCCCTTAAGTTAGCAAAGAAATCATTTTATAGAGTTGAGCCCAAACCTCCCATTGACACCAAGAGTCTTTTAGTTCTCCCTTTTAATAATAATTTCACTTTGCTTCCCATGTTGCTTAAATCCTTTAATGTAAATATTGCCTTTAGCAACAATGATACTATAAAGATGATCTTAATCAGGAATTCACCAGATAATTCTCTTGGTTGCATCTATAAAGCTCCTTCTGGAAACTGTGATAAATTTTATGTTGGTCAGACTGGTAAAGATCTTTCTGTTATACATAAGCAAAATAAATATAGAATAAGAACGGGACAAGAATCAAATGCCTTGTTTAATCATGTTAAAAACTATGATCATTGTATTGACTGGAGTAACGCCATCTCAGTTGTTAACTTTAACTCTATTACCAAGAGAAATATCATTGAATCTTCTATTGTTAAATACACAAAGAATTATAATCTTAATATTGTATGTTTGTATGTTGTAATATTCTATGTTGTATGTTTTGGACAATCACATGTTTACCAAATGGCGTCCTAGTTTCGTCTCTTCTATGTATATCAACTGACTGTTATATTCCTCTCTTGTGTCTCCCCTGATGATGTGACTATTAAACTAAAGTGCACTTGGGAACTTTTCGTGTTTCATTTTCCCCGTGTACTCATAGGAATATATATATATATATATATATATATATATATATATATATATATATATATATATATATATATATATATATATATATATATATATATATATATATATATATATATATATATATATATATATATATATATATATATATATATATATACATATATATATATATGTATATATATATATATATATATATATATATATATATATATATATATATATATATATATATATATATATATATGTATATATATATATATATATATATATATATATATATATATATATATATATATATATATATATTTTTTTTTTTTTTTTCAAACTATTCGCCATTTCCCGCGTTAGCGAGGTAGCGTTAAGAACAGAGAACTGGGCCTCTGAGGGAATATCCTCACCTGGCCCCCTTCTCTGGTCCTTCTTTTGGAAAATTAAAAAAAAAATTGAGAGGGGAGGATTTCCAGCCCCCCTGCTCCCTCCCCTTTTAGTCGCCTACGACACGCAGGGAATACATGGGAAGTATATATACATATATATATATATATATATATATATATATATATATATATATATATATATATATATATATATATATATATATATATATATATATATATATATATATATACGTATATATATATATATATATATATATATATATATATATATATATATATATATATATATATATATATATATATATATATATATATATATATATATATATATATATATATATATATATATATATATATATATATATATGGTTGTTTAATTTGTTTATGGATGGGGTTGTTAGGGAGGTAAATGCAAGAGTTTTGGAAAGAGGGGCAAGTATGAAGTCTGTTGGGGATGAGAGAGCTTGGGAAGTGAGTCAGTTGTTGTTCGCTGATGATACAGCGCTGGTGGCTGATTCATGTGAGAAACTGCAGAAGCTGGTGACTGAGTTTGGTAAAGTGTGTGGAAGAAGAAAGATAAGAGTAAATGTGAATAAGAGCAAGGTTATTAGGTACAGCAGGGTTGAGGGTCAAGTCAATTGGGAGGTGAGTTTGAATGGAGAAAAACTGGAGGAAGTGAAGTGTTTTAGATATCTGGGAGTGGATCTGGCAGCGGATGGAACCATGGAAGCGGAAGTGGATCATAGGGTGGGGGAGGGGGCGAAAATTCTGGGGGACTTGAAGAATGTGTGGAAGGCGAGAACATTATCTCGGAAAGCAAAAATGGGTATGTTTGAAGGAATAGTGGTTCCAACAATGTTGTATGGTTGCGAGGCGTGGGCAATGGATAGAGTTGTGCGCAGGAGGATGGATGTGCTGGAAATGAGATGTTTGAGGACAATGTGTGGTGTGAGGTGGTTTGATCGAGTGAGTAACGTAAGGGTAAGAGAGATGTGTGGAAATAAAAAGAGCGTGGTTGAGAGAGCAGAAGAGGGTGTTTTGAAGTGGTTTGGGCACATGGAGAGGATGAGTGAGGAAAGATTGACCAAGAGGATATATGTGTCGGAGGTGGAGGGAGCAGGGAGAAGAGGGAGACCAAATTGGAGGTGGAAAGATGGAATGAAAAAGATATTGTGTGATCGGGGCCTGAACATGCAGGAGGGTGAAAGGAGGGCAAGGAATAGAGTGAATTGGAGCGATGTGGTATACCGGGATTGACGTGCTGTCAGTGGACTGAATCAAGGCATGTGAAGCGTCTGGGGTAAACCATGGAAAGCTGTGTAGGTATGTATATTTGCGTGTGTGGACGTATGTATATACATGTGTATGGGGGGGGTTGGGCCATTTCTTTCGTCTGTTTCCTTGCGCTACCTCGCAAACGCGGGAGGCAGCGACAAAGTATAAAAAAAAATATATATATATATATATATATATATATATATATATATATATATATATATATATATATATATATATATATATATATATATGTATATATATATATATATATATATATATATATATATATATATATATATATATATATATATATATATATATATATATATATATATATATATATATATATATATATATATATATACTAAGGTACTAAGGTACTAAGAATATATGGTGTGGGAGGAAAGTTGTTAGAAGCAGTGAAAAGTTTTTATCGAGGATGTAAGGCATGTGTACGTGTAGGAAGAGAGGAAAGTGATTGGTTCTCAGTGAATATAGGTTTGCGGCATGGATGGGTTATGTCTCCATGGCTGTTTAATTTGTTTATGGATGGGGTTGTTAGGGAGGTGAATGAAAGAGTTTTGGAAAGAGGGGCAATTATGAAGTCTGTTGTGGATGAGAAAGCTTGGGAAGTGAGTCAGTTGTTGTTCGTTGATGATACAGCGCTGGTGGCTGATTCATGTAAGAAACTGCAGAAGCTGTTGACTGAGTTTTGTAAAGTGTGTGAAAGAAGAAAGTTGAGAGTAAATGTGAATAAGAGCAAGGTTATTAGGTACAGTAGTGTTAAGGGTCAAGTCAATTGGGAGGTAAGTTTGAATGGAGAAAAACTGGAGGAAGTAAAGTGTTTTAGATATCTGGGAGTGGATCTGGCAGCGGATGGAACCATGGAAGCAGAAGTGAATCATACTGTGGGGGAGGGGGCGAGAATTCTGGGAGCCTTATAGAATGTTTGCAAGTCGAGAACATTATCTCGGAAATTAAAAATAGGTATGTTTCAAGGAATAGTAGCTCCAACAATATTGTATGGTTGCGAGGCGTGGGCTATGGATAGAGTTGAGCGCAGGAGGGTGTATGTGCTGGAAATGAGATGTTTTAGGACAATATGTGGTGTAAGGTGGTTTAATCGAGTAAGTAATGTAATGGTAAGTGAGATGTGTGGAAATTAAAAGGGTGTGGGTGAGAGATCAGAAGAGGGTTTTTTTTGAAATGGTTTGGTCACATGGAGAGAATGAGTGAGGAAAGCTTGTCCAAGAGGACATATGTGTCAGAGGTGGAGGGAAGGAACAGAAGTGGGAGACCAAATTGGAAGTGGAAAGATGGAGTGAAAAAGATTTTGAGTGATCGGGGCCTGAACATGCAGGAGGGTGAAAGGCGTGCAAGGAATAGAGTGAATTGTAACGATGTGGTATACCGAGGTCGATGTGTTGTTAATGGATTGAACCAGGGCATGTCAAGGGTCTGGGGTAAACCATGGAAAGTTGTGTGGGGCCTTAATGTGCAAAGGGATCTGTGGTTTCGGTGCATTATTACATGACAGCTAGAGACTGAGTGTGAATGAATGGGGCATTTCTTGTCTTTCCTAGCGCTACCTTGCACACATGAGGGGGGAGGGGGTTGTTATTCCATGTGTGGCGAGGTGGCGATGGGAATAAATAAAGGCGGAAAGTATGAATTACATACATGTGTATATATGTATATGTCTGTGTGTGTATATATATGTGTACATTGAGATGTATAGGTATGTATATTTGCGTGTGTGGACGTGTATGTATATACATGTGTATGTTTTTGGGTTGGGCCATTCTTTCGTCTGTTTCCTTGCGCTACCTCGCTAACGCGGGAGACAGCGACAAAGCAAAATAAAATAGATATAAATATGTTATTTTTTTTATTATACTTTGTCGCTGTCTCCCACGTTTGCGAGGTAGCGCAAGGAAACAGACGAAAGAAATCGCCCAACCCCCCCCCCCACAATACACATGTATATACATACGTCCACACACGCAAATATACATACCTACACAGCTTTCCATGGTTTACCCCAGACGCTCCAATGCCTTGATTCAATCCACTGACAGCACGTCAACCCCGGTATACCACATCGCTCCAATTCACTCTATTCCTTGCCCTCCTTTCACCCTCCTGCATGTTCAGGCCCCGATCACACAAAATCTTTTTCACTCCATCTTTCCACCTCCAATTTGGTCTCCCTCTTCTCCTCGTTCCCTCCACCTCCGACACATATATCCTCTTGGTCAATCTTTCCTCACTCATTCTCTCCATATGACCAAACCACTTCAAAACACCCTCTTCTGCTCTCTCAACCACGCTCTTTTTATTTCCACACATCTCTCTTACCCTTACGTTACTCACTCGATCAAACCACATCACACCACACATTGTCCTCAAACATCTCATTTCCAGCACATCCATCCTCCTGCGCACAACTCTATCCATAGCCCACGCCTCGCAACCATACAACATTGTTGGAACCACTATTCCTTCAAACATACCCATTTTTGCTTTCCGAGATAATGTTCTCGACTTCCACACATTCTTCAAGGCCCCCAGAATTTTCGCCCCCTCCCCCACCCTATGACCCACTTCCGCTTCCATGGTTCCATCCGCTGCCAGATCCACTCCCAGATATCTAAAACACTTCACTTCCTCAAGTTTTTCTCCATTCAAACTCACCTCCCAATTGACTTGACCCTCAACCCTACTGTACCTAATAACCATGCTCTTATTCACATTTACTCTTAACTTTCTTCTTCCACACACTTTACCAAACTCAGTCACCAGCTTCTGCAGTTTCTCACATGAATCAGCCACCAGCGCTGTATCATCAGCGAACAACAACTGACTCACTTCCCAAGCTCTCTCATCCCCAACAGACTTCATACTTGCCCCTCTTTCCAAAACTCTTGCATTTACCTCCCTAACAACCACATCCATAAACAAATTAAACAACCATGGAGACATCACATACCCCTGCCGCAAAATTACATTCACTGAGAACCAATCACTTTCCTCTCTTCCTACACGTACACATGCCTTACATCCTCGATAAAAACTTTTCACTGCTTCTAACAACTTGCCTCCCACACCATATATTCTTAATACCTTCCAGAGAGCATCTCTATCAACTCTATCATATGCCTTCTCCAGATCCATAAATGCTACATACAAATCCATTTGCTTTTCTAAGTATTTCTCACATACATTCTTCAAAGCAAACAACTGATGCACACATCCTCTACCACTTCTGAAACCACACTGCTCTTCCCCAATCTGATGCTCTGTACATGCCTCCACCCTCTCAATCAATACCCTCCCATATAATTTGCCAGGAATACTCAACAAACTTATACCTCTGTAATTTGAGCACTCACTCTTATCCCCTTTGCCTTTGTACAATGGCACTATGCACGCATTCTGCCAATCCTCAGGCACCTCACCGTGAGTCATACATACATTAAATAACCTTACCAACCAGTCAACAATACAGTCACCCCCTTTTTTAATAAATTCCACTGCAATACCATCCAAACCTGCTGCCTTGCCGACTTTCATCTTCCGCAAAGCTTTTACTACCTCTTCTCTGTTTACCAAAACATTTTCCCTAACCCTCTCACTTTGCACACCACCTCGACCAAAACACCCTATATCTGCCACTCTATCATCAAACACATTCAACAAACCTTCAAAATACTCACTCCATCTCCTTCTCACATCACCACTACTTGTTATCACCTCCCCATTTGCGCCCTTCACTGAAGTTCCCATTTGCTCCCTTGTCTTACGCACTTTAATTACCTCCTTCCAGAACATCTTTTTATTCTCCCTAAAATTTAATGATACTCTCTCACCCCAACTCTCATTTCCCCTTTTTTTCACCTCTTGCACCTTTCTCTTGACCTCCTGTCTCTTTCTTTTATACATCTCCCACTCAATTGCATTTTTTCCCTGCAAAAATCGTCCAAATGCCTCTCTCTTCTCTTTCACTAATACTCTTACTTCTTCATCCCACCACTCACTACCCTTTCTAGTCAACCCACCTCTAACTCTTCTAATGCCACAAGCATCTTTTGCGCAATCCATCACTGATTCCCTAAATACATCCCATTCCTCCCCCACTCCCCTTACTTCCATTCTTCTCACCTTTTTCCATTCTGTACTCAGTCTCTCCTGGTGCTTCCTCACACAGGTCTCCTTCCCAAGCTCACTTAATCTCACCACCCTCTTCACCCCAACATTCACTCTTCTTTTCTGAAAACCCATACAAATCTTCACCTTAGCCTCCACAAGATAATGATCAGACATCCCTCCAGTTGCACCTCTCAGCACATTAACATCCAAAAGTCTCTCTTTCGCACGCCTGTCAATTAACACGTAATCCAATAACACTCTCTGGCCATCTCTCCTACTTACATAAGTATACTTATGTATATCTCGCTTTTTAAACCAGGTATTCCCAATCATCAGTCCTTTTTCAGCACATAAATCTACAAGCTCTTCACCATTTCCATTTACAACACTGAACACCCCATGTATACCAATTATTCCCTCAACTGCCACAATACTCACCTTTGTATTCAAATCACCCATCACTATAACCCGGTCTCGTGCATCCAAACCACTAACACACTCATTCAGCTGCTCCAAGACACTTGCCTCTCATGATCTTTCTTCTCATGCCCGGGTGCATATGCACCAATAATCACCCATCTCTCTCCATCAACTTTCAGTTTTACCTATATTAATCGAGAATTTACTTTCTTACCTTCTATGACATACTCCCACAACTCCTGTTTCAGGAGTATTGCTACTCCTTCCCTTGCTCTTGTCCTCTCACTAACCCCTGACTTTACTCCCCAGACATTCCCAAACCACTCTTCCCCTTTACCCTTGAGCTTCGTTTCAATCAGAGCCAAAACATCCAGGTTCCTTTCCTCAAACATACTACCTATCTCTCCTTTTTTCACATCTTGGTTACATCCACACACATTTAGGCACCCTACACTGTGTGTATATATATACACACTTTACCAAACTCAGTCAACAGCTTCTACAGTTTCTCATACGAATCAGCCAACAGCGCTGTATCATCAGTGAACAAGAACTGACTCATTTCCCAAGCTCTCTCATCCCCAACTGACTTCATACTTGCCCCTCTTTCCAAAACTCTTGCATTCACCTCCCTAACAACCCCATCCATAAACAAATTAAACAACCATGGAGACATCACACACCCCTGCCGCAAACCTACATTCACTGAGAATCAATCACTTTCCTCTCTTCCTACACGAACACATGCCTTACATCCTCGATAAAAACTTTACACTGCTTCTAGCAACTTGCCTCCCACACCACATATTCTTAATACCTTCTACAGAGCATCTCTATCAACTCCATCATATGCCTTCTCCAGATCCATAAATGCTACATAGAAATCCATTTGCATTTCTAAGTATTTCTCACATACATTCTTGAAAGCAAACACCTGATCCAGACATCCTCTACGACTTCTGAAACCACACTGCTCTTCACCAGTCTGATGCTCTGTACTTGCCTTCACCCTCTCAATCAATACCCTCCCATATAATTTACCAGGAATACTCAATAAACTTATACCTCTGAAATTTGAGAACTAACTCTTATCCCCTTTGCCTTTGTACAATGGCATTATGCACGCATTCCGCCAATCCTCAAGCACCTTACCATGAGTCTTATATACATTAAATAACCTTACCAACCAGTCAATAATACAGTCACCCCCTTTTTTAATAAATTCCACTGCAATACCATCCAAACCTGCTGCCTTGCCGGCTTTCATCTTCCGCAAAGCTTTTACTACCTCTTGTATGTTTACCAAATCATTTTCCCTAACCCTCTCACTTTGCACACCACCTCGACCACAACACCCTATATCTGCCACTCTATCATCAAACACATTCAACAAACCTTCAAAATACTCACTCCACCTCCTTCTCACATCACCACTACTTGTTATCACCTCTCCATTTGCGTATATATATATATATATATATATATATATATATATATATATATATATATATATATATATATATATATATATATATATATATATATATATATGTATATATATATATATATATATATATATATCCCTGGGAATAGGGGAGAAAGAATACTTCCCACGCATTCCTCACTGTCGTAGAAGGCGACTAAAGCGGACGGGGGCGGGTGACCAGAAACCCTCCCCTCCTTGCATTTTAACTTTTTAAAAAAGGAAACAGAAGGTGTCAGACGAGGAGTGCTCATCCTCCTCGAAGGCTCAGATTGGGGTGTCTAAATGTGTGTGGATGTAACCAAGATTAGAAAAAGAGAGAGATAGGCAGTATGTTTGAGGAAAGGATCCTGGATGCTCTGGCTCTGAGTGAAACGAAGCTTAAGGGTAAAGGGGAAGAGTGGTTTGGGAATGTCTTGGGAGTAAAGTAAGGGTTAGTGAGAGGACAAGAGCAAGGGAAGGAGTAGCACTACTCCTGAATCAGGAGTTGTGGGAGTATGTAATAGAGTGTAAGAAAGTAAATTCTAGATTGATATGGGTAAAACTGAAAGTTGATGGAGAGAGATGGGTGATTATTGGTGCATATGCACCTGGGCATGAGAAGAAAGATCATGAGAGGCAAGTGTTTTGGGAGCAGCTGAATGAGTGTGTTAGTGGTTTTGATGCACAAGACCGGGTTATAGTGATGGGTGATTTGAATGCAAAGGTGAGTAATGTGGCAGTTGAGGGAATAATTGTTACATATGGAGTATTCAGTGTCGTAAATGGAAATGGTGAAGAGCTTGTAGATTTATGTGATGAAAAAGGACTGGTGATTGGGAATACCTGGTTTAAAAAGCGAGATATACATAAGTATACGTATGTAAGTAAGAGAGATGGCCAGAGACCGTTATTGGATTACGTGTTAATTGAAAGACCCACGAAAGAGAGACTTTTGGATGTTAATGTACTGAGAGGTGCAACTGGAGGGATGTCTGATCATTATCTTGTGGAGGCGAAGGTGAAGATTTGTGGGGGTTTTCAGAAAAGAAGAGAGAATGTTCGGGTGAAAAGAGTGATGAGAGTAAGTGAGCTTGGAAAGGAGACTTGTGTGAGGAAGTATCAGGAGAGACTGAGTACAGAATGGAAAAAGATGAGAACGAAGGAGGTAAGGGGAGTGAGGGAGGAATGGGTTGTATTTAGGGAAGCAGTGATGGATTGCGCAAAAGATGCTTGTGGCATGAGAAGAGTGGGAGGAGGGTTGATTAGAAAGGGTAGTGAGTGGTGGGATGAAGAAGTAAGAGTATTAGTGAAAGAGAAGAGAGAGGCATTTGGACGATTTTTGCAGAGAAAAAATGCAAATGAGTGGGAGAGGTATAAAAGAATGAGGCAGGTGGTCAAGAGAAAGGTGCAAGAGTTGAAAAAGAGGGCAAATGAGAGTTGGGATGAGAGAGTAACATTAAATTTCGGGGAGAATAAAAAGATGTTTTCGAGGGAGGTAAATAAAGTGCGTAAGACAAGGGAGGAAATGGAAACTACAGTGAAGGGGGCAAATGGGGAGGTGATAACAGGTAGTGGTGATGTGAGAAGGAGATGGAGTGAGTATTTTGAAGGTTTGGTGAATGTGTTTGTTCATAGAGTGGCAGATATAGGGTGTTTTGGTCGAGGTGGTGTGGAGAGTTAGAGGGTTAGGGAAAATGATTTGGTAAATAGAGAAGAGGTAGTGAAAGCTTTACGGAAGATGAAAGCCGGCAAGGCGGGTGGTTTGGATGGTATTGCAGTGGAATTTATTAAAAAAGGGGTTGACTGTATTGTTGACTGGTTGGTGAGGTTATTTAATGTATGTATGATTCATGGTGAGGTGCCTGAGGATTGGCGGAATGCTTACATAGTGCCATTGTACAAAGGCAAAGGTGATAGGAGTGATTGCTCACATTACAGAGGTATGAGATTGTTGAGTATTCCTGGTAAATTATATGGGAGGGTATTGATTGAGAGGGTGAAGGCATGTACAGAGCATCAGATTGGGGAAGAGCAGTGTGGTTTCAGAAGTGGTAGAGGATGTGTGGATCAGGTGTTTGCTTTGAAGAATGTATGTGAGAAATACTCAGAAAAAAAATTGTATGTGTATGTAGCATTTATGGATCTGGAGAAGGCATATGATAGAGTTGATAGAGGTGCTCTGTGGAAGGTACTAAGAATGTATGGTGTGGGAGGCAAGTTGTTTGAAGCAGTGAAAAGTTTTTATCGGGTATGTGAGGCACGTGTACGTGTAGGAAGAGAGGAAAGTGATTTGTTCTCAGTGAATGTAGGTTTGCGGCAGGGGTGTGAGATGTTTCCATGGTTGTTTAATTTGTTTATGGATGGGTTTGTTAGGGAGGTGAATGCAAAAGTTTTGGAAAGATGGGCAAGTATGAAGTCTGTTGGGGTTGAGAGAGCTTGGGAAGTGAGTCAGTTGTTGTTCGCTAATGATACAGCGCTGGTGGCCGATTCGTGTGAGAAACTGCAGAAGCTGGTGACTGAGTTTGGTAAAGTGTGTGAAAGAAGAAAGTTAAGAGTAAATGTGAATAAGAGCAAGGTTATTATGTACAGTAGGGTTGAGGGTCAAGTCAAGAGGAAGGTAAATTTGAATGGAGAAAAACTGGATGAAGTAAAGTGTTTTAGATATCTGGGAGTAGATCTGGCAGCGGATGGAACCATGGAAGCGGAAATGAATCATAGGTTGGGGGAGGGGCGAAAGTCCTGGGAGCCTTGAAGAATGTATGGAAGTCGAGAATATTACCTCCGAAAGCAAAAATGGGTATGTTTGAAGTAATAGTGGTTCCAACAATGTTGTATGGTTGCGAGGCGTGTGATATGGATAGAGCTGTGCGCCGGAGGGTGGATGTGCTGGAAATGAGATGTTTGAGGAGAATATGTGGTGTGAGGTGGTTTGATGGAGTAAATTATGTAAGTTTAAGAGAGATGTATGGAAATAAAAAGAGCGTGGTTGAGAGAGCAGAAGAGGGTGTTTTGAAATGGTTTGGGCACATGGAGAGAATGAGTGAGGAAAGATTGACCAAGAAGATATATGTGTCGGAGGTGGAGGGAACGAGGAGAAGTGGGAGACCAAATTGGAGGTGGAAAGATATAGTGAAAAAGATTCTGAGTGATCGGGGCCTCAACATGCAGGAGGGTGAAAGGCGGGCAAGGAATAGAGTGAATTGGATCGATGTGGTATACCGGGATCGTGTTGCTGTCAATGGATTGAATCAGGGCATGTGAAGCGTCTGGGGTAAACCATGGAAAGTTGTGTGGGGCCTGGATGTGGAAAGGAAGCTGTGGTTTCAGGCATTATTGCATGACAGCTAGAGACTGAGTGTGAACCAATGTGGCCTTTTTTGTCTTTTCCTTGCGCTACCTAGCACATATGAGGGGGGAGGGTGATGTTATTCCATGTGTGGCGAGGTGGCGATGGGAATGAATAAAGGCAGACAGTGTGAATTGTGTGCATGTGAATATATGTATGTGTCTGTGTGTGTATATATATATGTGTACATTGAGATGTATAGGTATGTATTTTTGCGTGTGTATATTGACATGTTTATGGGGGTGGGTCTGGCCATTTCCTTCGTCTGTTTCCTTGCGGTACCTCGCAAACGCCGTAGACGGCGACAAAGCAAAATTAATATAAATAGATAAATAAATAAATATATATATATATATATATATATATACATATATATTATATTATTTTCTTTATTATATTTTGTCGCTGTCTCCCGCGTTTGCGAGGTAGCGCAAGGAAACAGACGAAAGAAATGGCCCAACCCCCCCCCATACACATGTATATACATACGTCCACACACGCAAATATACATACCTACACAGCTTTCCATGGTTTACCCCAGACACTTCACATGCCTTGATTCAATCCACTGACAGCACGTCAACCCCGGTATATCATATCGCTCCAATTCACTCTATTCCTTGCCCTCCTTTCACCCTCCTGCATGTTCAGGCCCCGATCACACAAAATCTTTTTCACTCCATCTTTCCACCTCAAATTTGGTCTCCCTCTTCTCCTTGTTCCCTCCACCTCCGACACATATATCCTCTTGGTCAATCTTTCCTCACTCCTCCTCTCCATGTGCCCAAACCACTTCAAAACACCCTCTTCTGCTCTCTCAACCACGCTCTTTTTATTTCCACACATCTCTCTTACCCTTACGTTACTCACTCGATCAAACCACCTCACACCACACATTGTCCTCAAACATCTCATTTCCAGCACATCCATCCTCCTGCGCACAACTCTATCCATAGCCCACGCCTCGCAACCATACAACATTGTTGGAACCACTATTCCTTCAAACATACCCATTTTTGCTTTCCGAGATAATGTTCTCGCCTTCCACACATTCTTCAAGGCCCCCAGAATTTTCGCCCCCTCCCTCACTCTATGATCCACTTCCGCTTCCATGGTTCCATCCGCTGCCAGATCCGCTCCCAGATATCTAAAACACTTCACTTCCTCCAGTTTTTCTCCATATATATATATATATATATATATATATATATATATATATATATATATATATATATATATATATATATATATATATATATATATATATATATATATATATATATATATATATATATATATATATATATATATATATATATATATATATATATATATATATATATATATATATATATATATGAATATATATATATATATATATATATATATATATATATATATATATATATATATATATATATATATATATATATATATATATATATATATATATATATATATATATATATATATATATATATATATATATATATATATTTGTATATATATATATATATATTTGCTTTCCGAGACTATATTCTCGCCTTCCACACATTCTTCAACTGCTGCTTTTCTTATTTTTTTCGCATACATTCTTCAAAGGAAACACCTGATCCACACATCCTCTAGCAATTCTGAAACCAGACTGCTCTTCCCCTATCTGACGCTCTTTACATGCCTTCACCATCTCAATCAATACCTAGCCATATAATTTCAAAGGATTACTCAACAAACTTGTACCTATATAATTTGAACACTCACCTTTATCCCCTTTGCCTTTGTACAATGGCACTATGCAAGTATTCCGCCAGTCCTCTGGTGCTTTACCTTGAGCCATATATACATTGAATATCGTCACCAAACAGTGAACAACACAGTCACCCCTGTTTTGAATAAATTTCCACTGCAGTACCATCTAGACCCGCTGCCTTGCTGGCTTTCATCTTCCACAAAGCTTTCTCTACCTCTTCTCTGTTTACCAAATCATTCTCCCTGGCCTCTCACTTCGCACACTACCTCGACCAAAACACCCTTTATGTGCCACTCCATCATGAAAAACAATCAAAAAACCTTCAAAATGCTCACTCCATCTAATCCCGTCACCACTACTTGTTATTACCTCACCATTAACACCCTTCACCGATGGTCACATTTGTTCTCTTGTCTTACACACTTGATTTACCTCCTAAAAAGATATTTCCATTCTTCCTAAAATTTATTGATACTCTCTCACCCTAACTCTCATTTGCCCTCTTTTTCACCTCTTGCACCTTTCTCTTGACCTCCAGTCTCTTTCTTTTATACATCTCCCACTCAATTGCAATATTTCCCTGCAAATATCGATCAAATGTCCCTCTCTTCTCTTTCACTAATAATCTTAATTCTTCATCGCTTTACGCACTACCCTTTCCAATATATATATATATATATATATATATATATATATATATATATATATATATATATATATATATATATATATATATATATATATATATATATATATATATATATATATATATACATATATATATATATATATATATATATATATATATATATATATATATATATATATATATATATATATATATATATATATGTATATATATATATATATATATGTATATATATATATATATATATATATATATATATATATATATATATATATATATATATATATATATATATATATATATATATATATATATGTATGTATGACTCATGGTGAGGTGCCTGAGGATTGGCGGAATGCGTGCATAGTACCATTGTACAAAGGCAAAGGGGATAACGGTGAGTGCTCAAATTACAGAGGTATAAGTTTGTTGAGTATTCCTGGTAAATTATATGGAAGGGTATTGATTGAGAGGGTGAAGGCATGTACAGAGCAGTGTGGTTTCAGAAGTGGTAGAGGATGTGTGGATCAGGTGTTTGCTTTGAAGAATGTATGTGAGAAAAACTTAGAAAAGCAAATGGATTTGTATGTAGAATTTATTGATCTGGAGAAGGCATATGATAGAGTTGATAGAGATGCTCTGTGGAAGGTATTAAGAATATATGGTGTGGGAGGCAAGTTGTTAGAAGCAGTGAAAAGTTTTTATCGAGGATGTAAGGCATGTGTACGTGTAGGAAGAGAGGAAAGTGATTGGTTCTCAGTAAATGTAGGTTTGCGGCAGGGGTGTGTGATGTCTTCATGGATGTTTCATTTGTTTATGGATGGGGTTGTTAGGGAGGTGAATGCAAGAGTTTTGGAAAGAGGGGCAAGTATGAAGTCTGTTGGGGATGAGAGAGCTTGGGAAGTGAGTCAGTTCTTGTTCGCTGATTTTCAAAACACCCTCTTCTGCTCTCTCAACCACGCTCTTTTTATTTCCACACATCTCTCTTACCCTTACGTTACTTACTCGATCAAACCACCTCACACCACACATTGTCCTCAAACATCTCATTTCCAGCACATCCATCCTCCTGCGCACAACTCTATCCATAGCCCACGCCTCGCAACCTTACAACATTGTTGGAACCACTATTCCTTCAAACATACCCATTTTTGGTTTCCGAGGTAATGTTCTCGACTTCCACACATTGTTCAAGGATCCCAGAATTTTCGCCCCCTCCCCCACCCTATGATCCTCTTCCGCTTCCATGGTTCCATCCGCTGCCAGATCTACTCCCAGATATCTAAAACACTTTACTTCCTCCAGTTTTTCTCCATTCAAACTTACCTCCCAATTGACTTGACCCTCAACTATACTGTACCTAATAACCTTGCTCTTATTCACATTTACTCTTAACTTTCTTCTTTCACACACTTTACCAAATTCAGTCACCAGCTTCTGCAGTTTTTCACATGAATCAGCCACCAGCGCTGTATCATCAGCGAACAACAACTGACTCACTTTCCAAGCTCTCACATCCACAACAGACTTCATACTTGCCCCTCTTTCCAAAACTCTTGCTTTCACCTCCGTAACAACCCCATCCATAAACAAATTAAACAACCATAGAGACATCACACACCCCTGCCGCAAACCTACATTCACTGAGAACCAATCACTTTCCTCTCTTCCTACACGTACACATGCCTTACATCCTCGATAAAAACTTTTCACTGGTTCTAACAACTTGCCTCCCACACCATATATTCTTAATACCTTCCACAGAGCATCTCTATCAACTAATTGGAGGTGGAAAGATGGAGTGAAAAAGATTTTGAGTGGTCGGCTCCTGAACATGCAGGAGGGTGAAAGGCGGGCAAGAAATAGAATGAATTGGATCGATGTGGTATACCGGGGTTGACGTGCTGTCAGTGGATTGAATCAGGGCATGTGAAGCGTCTGGGGTAAACCATGGAAGGTTGTGTGGGGCCTGGATGTGGAAAGGGAGCTGTAGTTTCGGGCATTATTTCATGACAGCTGGAGACTGAGTGTAAACGAATGGGGCCTTTGTTGTCTTTTCCTAGCGCTACCTCGCACACATGAGGGGGAGAGGGGATAGTATTCGATGTGTGGCGAGGTGGCGATGGGAATGAATAGAGGCAGACAGTGTGAATTGTGTGCATGGGTATATATGTATGTGTCTGTGTGTGTATATATATGTGTACATTGAGATGTATATGTATGTATATTTGCGTGTTTGGACGTGTGTGTATATACATGTGTATGGGGGTGGGTTGGGCCATTTCTTTCTTCTGTTTCCTTGCGCTACCTCGCAAATGCGGGAGACAGCGACAAAGCAAAATAAATAAATAAAAAGAAAAAAAAAAAAAAAATATATATATATATATATATATATATATATATATATATATATGTATATATATATATATATATATATATATATATATATATATGTATACGAACATAGTGCTTAGAAACGCGCACCTTCATAGAACATACAAACCTCCAACAGCCAGGATCGAATCTGTGACTCCTGTGCAAGAGGCAGGAATGTTCTCGCTAGGCTATGGGCCTGGGTAATAGGAAATAACTTTTCGAATACTATATAGCTGAATAGCCTTCGTCTCACATTGGTGAGCAACGGGGTCTACACCGGTTATTTCCCTATAGGCGCACATAGCCAGCAGATAGCGCGCCTTTTGGGAAGTGACCGGTGTATGCCCCGTTGCTTACCAATGTGAGACTAAGGGTATTCGAGTACATAGTGTTCGTATAATTATTTCCTGTTAGCCAGGCCCCCAGCCTAGCGGTTAACCTTCCTGCCTCTTGCACTTCCCGGGTTCTTTCCTGGCTGTTGGGGGTTTGTATGTTCTATGATGGTGCGTGTTTCTATGCACTATGTTCGTCTTCATATACCTCTGCGTTGTACAGTTAGGTACGGTAAAGTGCTATTTGTTGACTATGTGCGCCTGTTGGGAAATGACCGATGTAGACCCTGTTGCTCACTAACGTGTGACGTAGGGTATTCGAGTACATAGTATTCGAATAGTTATTTCCTATTAGCTAGGCTCATAGCCTAGCAGTTAGCACTCCTGCCTCTTGCATAGGGTTTCCGGGTTCGATCCTGGCTGTTGGAGGTTTGTATGATATATATATATATATATATATATATATATATATATATATATATATATATATATATATATATATATATATATATATATGTGTGTGTGTGTGTGTGTATCAGTTTTTTATTTTAGAAAGTGAAATAAATCATCATTCATTTTTGCAGTATTTCTTACCACGTAATTGAGAGCATATTTGGCGGTGGATAGAATATGACAGAATATAATATATTGTTTTGTACAGTATTATTGATGCTGTGTAGGTGACTGTATATCTAGATTATCTTTTTATTCTATTTTTAGCTTAAGGCTGGAGTTGTGACTATCCTATTAATATACAGGTATTAACCCTGTCCTTCGTTTTCTCAACATATACCTCATCAACAGCTTATATCTTTAATCTTTTGTAAAAAAAGAAATCTTATAATTAGGATTTAAATCAACGCATTACTGTCATCCTTGGCTGGCAACCTCGGCTAGACATCCCAACTTTGCAATAAAGTTAGTGAGACTCTCAAAAAGTTGTCCCATCCCTCTCTCCCTTGGCTGTTCAGTCCATACTAAATCATCTGTCTTCCTTACTCTATCTTTTCTTCTCCTTCTCCGTAGCTTTATCTTCTCCATTCCTCCCAGTTGTCTCATTCTCCTCACTATATTGTACCATCCCCACACTCATTCAAATGTTCATTCTCCTTTCACTTACATCGTTCATACCCCTAACCTCAGTGTCCGTTCTTATGTTGATGATACTTCTCCAGTGTTCAATTGTACCCTCTCCATTGCCTTAATTGATTTTATTACCTTTTTGTCTCCATTCTTTCCCCTTCACTTGGCTGTTCAGTCCCCCACTTGGCTTTTCTTTCCCTTCACTTATGTTCTATCCCTTCACTTAACTGTCCCGTCCCCTTTACTCAGCTTATCAATCCTTTCACTCAGCTATTCTGTCCCTTCTCTCAGCTGTTCCTTCCTTTCACTCAGTTGTTCCTCCCTCACTCATTCGTTTCACATAGTATTTTCTTATCTCTTGCCTCAAATATTGCTTCTTCCTCAGTGGATGGTTCAGTTCCTCTTGGTCAGTTACAACACCGCCTTTAATCTCTCAGTTATTCCGTCCTTCTCACCTTAGGAGTAGTTTCGTCTCTCTTTACTTCGATTCTCCGTCCCCCTCACTCATTGGTTCCATCACTGTTTACTATACATCATCACTTATGTATTCCGTCCTCTTCATTCAAATATTTTTTCCCCTTGCATAGGAAATCTACCTCACTTCACTCTACTGTTCCATCCTCCTTACTTGGTAGTTCTGTCTTTTCACGCATACATATCTTCAACTCTCACTCGATGCTTCGTCTCCTTTTCACACATTTGTTCCGTTTCCCTCCGCTCAAACGTTCTATCTCTCTCATATCCGCTTCAGGCTATTGTTCACCGCAAATCAACGTAACCAGTGTAGCCAGGCTATTGTCCACCACAAATCAACGTAACCAGCGTAGCAAACTTAAGAATATATCTCTGGTCCTAACTTGAGATGAATATATATCCCGTAGGACCAGTTTGCCATCATAACTTATGAAAGGTTGTAATGGCAAATATATCTTACGTCAGGAGTTCGTCTACCGAACGTTAGAAAAGAAAATCGTTTCTATTTACTTCCAGTCGAATATTCTTCCTGATTTTCCAGTATATTATTATCCCAAATAACAAATAGCAATAAAACGGTGAACACAATTTCGAGGCACAATAGAGGTGACGGTAGTAACATAATCGTTTTGGAATTCGGCCAATTTTGCTGCTATCCGTCCAACAGAGCCAATATCTTTCAGTAAAGAAAAATAAAGATAGATAATATTTACCATTCCGGATGTGTCATAGTTCCCGTACGTGGTAAGGTTATGACGGTGGCAGCTGTCAACGGGCTCAGCACACAAACGTAGGCGAAGCAAAGGAAAGCCGTAGCATTTGGGAGACAAACCTCAGGCTGGAAAAATACTTGTAACCTACAAAGTAAATTGCAATCTGCACACTACTCATGTGTTGAAACCAAATACACGCTGAGAAACTAACTTATTGATAATTGCAACAGACATAGTAATAGTAGATATTTAGGCAGTGTGATTATGTTTCCTAAGAGGCACTAGGGGAATGATGTAACACGTTGATAGTGAAGCCGTAACAGTTGCAATATCACTATGAGAGAAAGCGAGACTTAATGTGAGAGAATGATATGGTTCAGAGGAACATTGACAGAGTAAGACTGCGATTGTTTTTCCCTTTTTCTTTTTGAGGAAATCTTCGTGGTAAGAAATGCTGAAAACTGGAAATGAAATGTTAATGATTGCGAGAGGACGAGATGACATTGTAATATATGTGCTGCTACATCATTCTGCGGCTTAACGTGACATAAGTACTTTTCTTTTTTTTCCCTCCCTTTATAGTGACCTACATGTTACTGGAGGCAGGACATGACACAATCAAAGGTCATCTAGGGTGAAAGGAAAAAAAGAGAACTTACAAAAGTATCAGAGCTCCACAGACGTTTATATACTTAACTGGTAAAGGTAGAAAGGTTATGGGAAGAGGAAAAAGCCACAGGAGGAAAAAGAAAACACAACTTATTCGATCGAGGGAAAGTAGGAGGTATCATAACGGTCAGTCCTCGAATGTCGGTCCTCCACACAGAAACTGTGCCAGGTGCCAGCCAGACGCGTGATTCAGTTGCAGGTGGTGGCAGGGACACATGCTGACCGCTCACCAGAGCGTTGGGCAAATCATACTTGTAGAACAAGGAGAGGACAGCAGCATCATGACGTACAGAAAGGGATGGTTGAAGATAGGTTATGTCTGGAGAACCAACTGAGACGGAAGGATTTTGACTCTACTCTTGCTAATATTCCGGTGGATGCAATACATGCAGATAAAATTTAACTGTTCACAAGTAAAGTAATTAGAACACTTACATATCACCTCCTTGTTTTGGTAAGCAGAGTTACCTATGTTGATTATGTGAGCCCTCCAGGATTGCGTTGAGGATATGGTCGTATCCAACATGTTATAACATGTTATAACATGTTATAACATGTTATAACAGTTGAATCTAAGTGATTTGAAATTGAACATAAGGAAACGTGACATTTAGAAAGAGATATAGGAATAAATTCGAACTTAAATTTTGAAACACAAGTTAACCGACGAGTTGCACACGTCTGAATAGAGAGAGGAAATGCGTATGTTCAATGAGAACTGATATTAGTAGGGGAAGGAGGAAACAAAATCCAGTTGAAGTCTGTAAAGTGGAATCATCCGCAAAATAGGTAATAAGGTTAGAAGTTGAGGAAAGATCATCCATGAAGAGAAGAAAGGGGATAGGCGATACGGCAGAACACTGGGATTTATCACTGTCGATAAGATGAGGGAGGGAAGTGGCTCCATCAACGATTACTGCAATAGAATAACCGGGAAGGAAGCCGTGCAATAGGGAACAGAAAGATGCAGAAAAAGAAAAGGGAGAAATTCAGACAGAAAAGACTTGTGGCATACCCACCAAAACATATGGTGCGGTCGAGATTCAGCACAACATTTACACCAAAATTTCAGAGAGGATAACCAGAGGTGGGTCAGACAGAAGAGATCACCAGAAAACCACTCACTGCTAAAGCCGTATTGATGATCATAAAGAACGGAATGAAATCTAAGGGTTTGATAAATTGAGAGTCAAGATGAGTTTCAAACACTCTTGATATAACAGAAGTGTGACCAAATGGGAGATAAACTAGAAGGTTTAGATTGGCCTCCTTTCTTGGGAAAGGCTGAACAAAGGAATCCCTCCAAGAACGACAAATTTGAATTTCTCGAGAAAAAACGATACAGGCGAGCAGATGATCGTAGTTATCCCCGAGACTCACTCCCTTAGAGCTGGGGGAGACATGCCATATGGGCTATACACCTTGTCCACCTGGAGCTGGGTAGGTAACAAAGACTTTATGCGAGGAAAATCAGTAGATGGGATAGGTTTAGTGGAAGGAGATGGAGGCGAAGCACGACAATACGAAACATCCAGAGCTGAATTAGGGGAATATATGGTACAAAAATGATTAGCGGGTTTATAAGTTAGAAAGTCAGTTGTAGATTGATCAGGTCGATAAAGACAGGTAAATGCTGAATTGCAGAGGTTAATGGAAATGATTTTGATCAAGAATATTTGGCGGCAGCACAAGTCAATTCAGTTCACTGTCTTTTCATAAGGATGTGCTTCAATTTAAGAACATCAGTTTTGCATGGATTCAAAGCAAAAATGAAAGCAAAGCAGGAGAAATCTATGGCCAAAGATACTCCTTGTTTTGGATGCGACAGGCGTTAGAGATGAAGTGATGTAAGACCAACCCGGCTCACAGCAGCCTGTGAGGCTGTCCCTGTCCTAGAGGAGGTCAGGAAGGAAGCAGCACGGGGATGATGATGGTTACGTGGTTCCTTTTCTGCTAATCGGTCAATAGAAAATGTGTTTCTTGAGTTATTTGTAATAATCCATATTCCCCTTAGTGGAAAATTTCAATAAGATACCTTAGAGAATGTAGGAAAGACACACTAAACACTAGCCAACCAACCAGGAATCACACATACATCATCTAACTATACCGTTATGATCCACATAATGTTCGGTGCTGGAGGAGACGGAGATGGCTGGGCGGACCAGCAGGCCAGGTGAGTAATAACCTGGCCTCTGACATATCTCATCCCCGGTCTCCTCCCAGGTAATCCTCCTCAATCCGTCTTCTTCCGTCTCTCCTCCCTGAGGCTACAATCTTATAACCAGCTTTTTATCCACCTCTTATCTGTCTTGTTTGCTTGTTTGTCGGCGCGAGCGATACATCACCATCAGAAATAATCAAGATCAAGTAAGCGTAAGATACAAGTTTATTGTTGCTGATCTTGATCAAGCAAATATTATTCGCTTGTTCTCAAGGGAAGGTCGGTTCTCTCCAAGAAATAACCTAAGACAAATAAACGTTTTGCCTTCGATTTTATGCAACACTCACCAACGAACTATGGACAAGCCATCTTTGTGCGCTTGTGAGAAGAACACAAACCTTCTTCAAGCTATAATTCAGTGTATATGTAAGGAACACATATACCCACGTATCAAAGCACAGATATTGTTAGGACAGCCAGACTTGTCCATTTTGATACGAGTAAGGCAAGACATTGTGCATTCTACCAAAACACTCAGTGTCTGAGTGATGATTCACAAGTGCTGAAGTTGACGGCCACCAATCTTTGTTGAAAAGTTCGAGAGACAGATGACGTTTCGTGAGTACAACTGAGGCCTGAGGGCAACATGCGTGAGCACCTCTATCAATTGCATCCCTGTTCTCCCTGAGTTTCCCTATCTGAAGGATCTTCCATACAGTACTAGTCTCTCACTTACATCTGCTTCTGAAATTCAGCTGATAATTTTCCTGTTGAAAGCGGTCACTTCAAATTGTCTCTTTCTGATTTTCATTTTTAGATTTTAGTTTCGTCATTTTCTGAGTTGCTTGTAATGATATTGTTTCACTTTTCTCACACACTTGATGTAACGAAACCCAAATCATTAGACTGATCTTCAGATTTTCATTATCTAAGTCTTTTCCCCATTATCTTTGCATGCGCATCCCGCTGTATTCTACAGAGTGACACCAAAACATTTCCACACACACACACACACACACACACACACACACACACACACACACACACACACACACACACATACACACACACACATACACACACAAACGCACACACACACACACACACACACACACACACACACACACATACACATACACACACACACATACACACACAAACGCACACACACTGGATGCACTAGATATTATGATCGTACAGAATTAGCAAGTTTAAGAAGACTTTGGAGCATGCCTTTCCCAAATTCAAATCGAATGCTTATGAGTATTGCCCACTTCTTCACTATTTAGGTTTTTGAGATATTTATAAGGAAATGCATTTTTCAAAAGAGAGATTGGCTACTGCTAGTTTGTAGACAATAGCAGCAAAATTTCTATTTCATATCAGGTAGCTTAGACTTGATAGAGGCAGCAAACTTTTGGTATAAGAAAAGGCGGCACTTTCAAAGACTTAAATTCCCCAATAATTGAGGCTATTATTTTCTAGTTCGATTTCTTACTGTTAATGGTAAAAGTAATCTGGAGGACCATTTTGAGGTTATTAACGCTGCTTAAGCCTGGAAAGAAAATAAAGAATATAGCTCATAAAGTAGGCAGAGAAATTAGAGTTAATACACATAAACAAAGACAAAAACTATACTAAAGATGTTTCAAATTATACTACAGCATAATATGGATGAAAGAGGAATCACAATGGAAAATGTTGAAAAGCAAGACCAGAAGTTAGTATATTTAGATTAGGAGTTAAGGAGATTCAAAAATCACTTCAAGGATGATGAAACGTCTTATGAGATGAAAAAGGAGCTTAGGGAGCTTGCAAACATTGTTAGTGAGTATGAACAAAAATGAGTCGTAATGGATGCGATTCATGCGGTATACAGTCAAAGGATAGAAGTAGATTCATGGAACGGTAATAATGAGGTCTAGTGAGTCTGTTCTAGGTATCATACAAACTGTTCAATTTTAGGAATGTGCCAAAACACGTGCAGGATCTGCATTGTCAGTGGGGGAGAGAGGTGCAGAAAGAGCAAAGTCGGCAGCTGTTCATTTACAGGAGAGGAGTGAAACACCTATAGAGTCACTTGACAGTAGTAGGCAGGGAGGCAAAGTATTACAAATAAGCTATAGTTAACATATCTAACAGTTAAGAGTTCATTCATATATATAGTATTGCAGTTGATCTCTTTTTTTTTAAGAAAGCGGGTGAATGTGTTGTGGATTGATCATAATGAAGTGCATGAGGATTGGCGGAATGCATAAAGGAAGAGGGGATAAAGAAAGTTTCAAATTACAGAGCCACATGTGTGTTGAGTACACCTGGAAAATCCTATGGGAAAGAATTGACTGTGAGGGCGAAGGCATGTGCTGAGCATCAGATTGGCGAGGAGTAGTGTGGTTTTAGAAGTGGTAGAGGAGGTATGTACGAGTAGGGAGAGTGGAGATTCATTGGTTCCCAGTGGAGGTCGGCCCGCAGCAATGGTGTATGTTACCATAGTTGTTTAATTTGTTTATGGATGGTGTGATTAGGGCGGTAAATGCGAGATGGGTAAGTATGCAGTCTGTTGGGGATGAGATGGCCTTGGAAGTGAGTCAGCTGTTGTTCGACGATGACACAGCTCTGGTGGCTGATTCGAGAGAGAAACTGCCGTTACAGATCCTGGCAAGGTCGCCAATTTCTTGTGACGACTGCTGGCGAGGACGCCAATTATTTGTTACTGTCCTAGCAGGGTCGTCAATTTATGTGTAACGCACACTGGATAAAGCTATCTTAACATTATGGGAAGAAAGCAAACACCAGGATTGAATCTACATATAATACAAGAAAGGAAGAGTACTAGATAACAAGGACACATTAATCGGGTAGAAATATTTTCGTTAAAATTTCACATTCAGTATTCCATGCTCCAGGTAGGATTTCAAACCAGATCTCCTTCCTTTATGACAATTTGACTACAGAAACATGATACATGATACCCTTATTCGTTGGGTCGTTCTATGACAAGTTATAATATATTGTTACATTGAGACCCGACACGACACAGTATAGCATCTTACAATCTAGGGCAGCGCTGGGCTCAAACTGGCAGCAGTGAGCCGCGTTAGCCAAAGGTTGAGACAAGGAAAACCATCATTACCTGGTGGGCACGTGATACTGAGGAAATCTCGGCCTGGCTGTTGTAAGGGGCTTTTATCTGGAAGGGCGGCCAGCCCCGTCTTGACCTGCCGTGGCGGCCACGATAGGGGAAGAATGACCACAATTACTGTCGATTGGTCAAAAGACTGATTGTCACGGCCTCATCCAAACGTGATTGGCTGGAGGCTTAAGGTCCAGCCCTCATACTATCTAAAGGCTCAGACCTGCATCTCTGACGACGCAACCAGGATGGGTGGACGACCTTTCCCAGGCGTGACCTTGTGGCTGACCCCGGGTCACTTGACAATATTACCTGGAGAACAATTAGCGGCCGGGGGGGGGGGGGGGGTTAGATTACAGGTAGACGTGGGAGTGGCCGAGGAATCTCTTGGGACCTCCCAGATCAGCAGGTGGCTTACCAAAGCATACAACTTTCTGTACCATAGACACAACGAACACGCAGGCTCGGCCCACGACTGGGTTCTCTGGTTAAAAGAAAGAAAAAAAAAAGAGCAAGAAACTGTAATTCTGCTCAGCAGCTTTTAAGCTATCACTGGCTCCCCGTTGTTGCACATTAGCCTTCTACCGTCCGTGTTACCGTCGTCGTTTATGCAGTCTGTTTCCGACGTTTTTCTCAGGGTTTACTTTGATTTTTTTTTTAAATATTTGTCTAAACGACTTTGAATGTATTTGTAGTCTTAACATTCACTACGTCTGGCGGTAACTTATTCCAGTGCTCAACACACCCAGAGGAAAAGAAGCTTTTCCCCACGTCCGTACTACATCTTTCAGCTGTGAGTTTTATTTCATTTGTCCTGGTAACCATATTTTCGTGATTTACTTTATTGAACTTGTTCAGAATTTTGAACACTTGGATTATGTCACCGAAAACAAAGTCTAGGTGTTTTAGGGAGAAGAGATCCAATCGTTTTAGCCTCTCTTCGTATGCCAGATTTCTAAGTATGTGATCAATTTTGTTGAGAGTCTTTGTAGTTGCTCTAATTTTCCTCGTCTTTCTTTATAGTTTTGGGACCAAAACTTGACTGTATATTCAATGTGTGGTCTTACTAGAGAATTATAATGTGTGAGAATCATTTCTGGTGTCTTGTAATCTATTTTCCTCTCTATTGCCTTTTTTACTTGTTGCTTGACACTGTTTAGTGTATTTCAGATTGTTGCTAATGACAACTCTAAGGTCCTTCTCCTCATTTACCTCAGTGAGAGAGTTTTCGAATAGTTTGCAGTCGTAGCGTATATTCTCTCTCCAAAGTGAATGACTCTACGTTTATCTACATTAAACTTCATTTGTCATCTGTCTGACCATGCTTGCAGCTCTACCTCCTAGTTTAATGTCGTCAGCAAATAGGGAGATCTTAAAGATTAGACAGAGTTCTAGGTCATTAATGTTTATTATGAAAATACTTGGGCCTAGGACTGACCCCTGTGGCACACCACTCGTAACGTCAAGCCAATCTGAGGCTTCGCCGTTTAATACTACACGCTGCTTTCTTCAGGTAGCCAGTCTCTGATCCATGTACAGTTCTTCACTGATACCATATTATTTGAGTTTATGTAAAACTCTCTTGTGAGATACTTTATCGAACGCCTCTGGGAAATCTAAGTATATTGCATCAAACGGTAGTCTTTCATCCCATTTCTGATAAATGACATTGAGAAATTCCAGTAAATTCGTCAGATGGGCTCTTCAATTGCGGAAACCGTGTTAGTTGTCCGATATAATATCACATGCTTCGCATGCCCTGGTTCAAATGATTGACAGCACGTCGACCCCGGTATACCACATCGTTCCAGTTTTCTCTATTCCTAGCACGCCTTTCACCCTCCTGTATGTTGAGGCCCAGATCACTCAAATTCTTTTTCATTCCATCCTTCCCCCTCCAATTTGGTCTCCCTCTGCTCGTTCTGTCTACCTCTGACACATATACTCTCTTTGTCAATCTTTCCTCACTCATTCTCTCCATGTGACCAAACCATATCAACACACCCTCTTCTGCCCTTTCAACCATTCTCTTTTCATTACCACACATCTCTCTTATCCTTTAATTACTTACTCGATCAAACCACCTCCCACCACATATTATCCTCAAACATTTCATTTCCAACACATCCACTCTCCTCCGCACAAACCTATCTATAGCTCATGCCTCGCGACCATATAACATTGTTTGAGCCACTATTCCTTCAAACATGCCTATTTTTGCTCTCCAAGGTATGGTTCTCGCCTTCCAGACATTCCTCGACGTTCGAAGAAACTTCGCCCCCTCCCCCAACTTTGTGACTCACTTCTGCTTCCATGCTTCCATCCACTGCTAAGTCCACTCACAGTTATCTGTGACGCTCCACTTCCTCCAGTTTTTCTCCATTCAAACTTACCTCCAAATTAATTTGTCCCTCAACCCTAATGAACCTAATAACCTTGCTCTTATTCATATTTACTCTCAGATTTTATCCTTCACACACTTTATCAAATTCTGTCACCAATTTCTGCAGTTTCTCACCCGAATCAGCCACCAGCGCCGTATCATCAGCGAACAACAACTGACTCACTTCCCAAGCCCTCTCATCCACAACAGACTGCATACTTGCCCCTCTCTGCAAAACTCTTGCATTCACCTCCCTAACCATTCCATCCATAAACAAATTAAACAATCATGGAGACATCACGCACCCATGCCGCAAACCGACATTCACTTGGAATCAATCACTTTCCTCTCTTCCTGCTCGTACACATGCCTTACATCCTTAATAAAAACTTTTCACTGCTTCTGGCAACTTACCTTCACACCATATACTCTTGATACCTTCCATAGAGCATCTCTATCAAGCTTATCAGATGCCTTCTCCAGATCCATAAATGCTACATACTAATCCATTTGTTTTTCTAAGTATTTCTCACATACATTCTTCAAAGCAAACACCTTATCCACACATCCTCTACCACTTCTGAAACCACAATGCTCTTCCCCAATTTAATGCTCTGTACATGCTTTTGCCCTCTCAATCATTACCCTCCCATATAATTTCCCAGGAATACTCAACAAACTTACGCCTCTGTAATTTGAACACTCACCTTTACCCCCTTTGCCTTCGTGCAATGGCGCTATGAATGCATTCCGCCTATCCTCAGGCACTTCACCATGAACCACACATACACTGAATATCCTTACCAACCAGTCAACAGCACAGTCACCCTCTTTTTTAATAAATTCCAGAGCAATACCATCCAAACCCGCCTCCTTGCCGGCTTTCATCTTCCGCAACGCTTTCACTACCTCTTTTCCCTTTACCAAACCATTCTCGTAATGTTTTTTCCATTGTTCTGTCTAACTCTGGCGCAGTGCTTATTGGATGGTAGCTCAAAGCACACTTTTTGGTTTCCTTTTTAATGTATAGGAGTAACATTTGCCAACTTCCATTCAGATGGCACCTGATCATCCAAAAGAGATTGGTTGAATAGTTTAGTAAGAGTGTATCTCGGTTGTCACTTGACCTCATTTAAAAATCTTGGAGCTAGTTATATGAGCCGTTGGATTTGTTAGGATTTGATTGGTCCAGGTATTCACGTACTTCAAAATCTAAGCTTCAACTTTTCTTCATTAGATCCTTGAAACATTTCTACTGGTTGTGGTATTCGAAATGTTTGGTCAATTGTGAATACGGAGTTAAAAAAAAATCAATATGGATGCCATTTCCTTGTTGTCAGTAGTTAGTGTCAATTTCGTTTCGCAATGGTCCAATTCCTTATTTAACTGTCTTCCTTTATCTTGTATATTTGGAGAATTCCTTAGGATTATTTTTAACTTTCAAGGAAATTCTTTTTTCTTCGTCGCATTTACTCTGCCTTATGACCATCTTACACTTTCTTTGGATTTTGATTAATTCTTGGAGATTTTCATTGGTTTCCATTAATTTAATTTCTTATTTTTTTTTCTTTTGGCGAATTAGTCCCTCTATTCTCATATTCATCCATAATGATCTTGAAATATTGTAAATTTCTTTTCATTTTGTGGAATATGTTTATCTTCAATCTCGAGTAAAGTGTTTTTAGAATTATTCCATATTTCCTCTACTGTGTGAACGTCAAGTTTTGTCCAATTGGTATTGCGAATTTTGTGTCTAATGTTTTCAAAATTTGCTCATCTGTAATCTGGGATCAAGAGTGTGTTGTCATTCATTTCATAAACTAAATTTATCTCTAATAAAAAAAAAAACTGATCGCTTTTTGCCAAATTCTCAACTACTTCGCAAGAGTTGATTAAGTTTGTGTCGCTGGCGAGGACAAGATCAAGAATGTTCTACTTTAATTTTTTTTTATCAACTGTTCGAGAAAAGCATTTTCAATCTGCTTCGTTAGTGTCGTTCCTTCTCGGTCACCTGTTCACGTGTTCCAGTTTAACTTTAGACTGTTGAAGTCTCCTACTATTGCAACCACTTTACTGTTTACTCTAGTTTTTATTTCATTGTATAACATCTTATCGTCGGCTTCTTTTTGCTTTGTATGTCTGTAAACAACGCCGAGTCGTAGCTTACTTTTAAACTCGTCAGTGATGTCAATACAAAGAGATTTGTTTGTATCCGGGTATTGCTAACTCGGTGATTATTTATTTATTCTCAGAGTTTACCCACGTTTCTGAAATTGCATTGAAACTCGCTTTTCAGTAACTGCATAGGATATAAGTTCATCACAGTTCGTAATGACGCTCCGGGCATTTGTGTATATTAAACATGTTTTCTTTGGAGTTGATTTCGTGACTGACTTTGCTTTTTTGTGCATGTCATTTACCGTCGGTATTCGTGTTTGTATCATCACTGTTAATGTCTACGTGTGCAGGAGCGGTAGAGAGACGGTTCTTCATCTGTTTTGGGTTCCCCGCCTTACTCTGAACCTCCAAGCACTGGATCCTACCAGCCTTGTTCCTAAAAGTTGCCTGAGGGATGACCTGTAGCTGTGCTAACCCGCGACATTTACTACCTCAGTTATCCCCAACTGACCCGATTTGACCTTTCGTTGCTAATCACTGCATGTGAGGTTACCACTACTCACCCAAGGATCCCTACTGCCAAGGTCCCATCCATCCTTTACCGCTACCATTATAGTGGTCAAACTGGACGCATTGTTCATCAGATCCCTTTTACACTCAGATTTCCAATACCTTACTCTTCGAGTTCCTTCATTAGCTAGATCGTGATTTACTTTCCTAAGTAGAGTGTTGAGATTGTTTGCACATATGTAGAGAATAAGCGAGGAAAGGTTGACAAAGAGGATATATGCGTGAGATGTGGAGGGAACAAGAAGCAGGAGATCAAGCTGGAAGTGGAAGGACAGAGTGAAAAAGAATTTGAGTGATCGGAACCTCAACATGCAGGAGGATCAAGGGCGTCTACGGGATAAAGTGAATTGGAACGATGTGGTATACCGGGTCAATGTGCTGCCAATGGACTGAACCAGGGCATGTGAAACGTCCGAGGTAAACCATGGAAAGATCTCTGGATATAGATAGGGAGCTGTGGTTTCGGGTTATTAAACATAACACCTACAGAATGAATGTGAGCTGATGGTGGACGTTTCGTCGGTTGTTGCCGGCACGGCCTCGTGGAAGATGGTGATGGCGAGACGGGGGTCAGGGGGAGGGGGTTAGCGCCTGGATGGGTTGAGTTTGGGTCCATTGGTGGAATCGTGAGAGGTGTCGCATCCAACGGGAAGCAAGGGGGGGCGTAGGAGCATACGAGGTAACAGACGTGTAAGATAGCCTAATCACATGGTGTAAACTGGACGGGGGTATTTAGCCTATCTAATAGATCTTTGTATGTATGTGTAGTGGATGAGGTGTATGTATGTGATGTATTTGTATGGTGTATTGTGTGAAAAGGAGTATGTCTTTTATGGAGGTAGTATGAGGAGTGTGGACGGGGAATTACACGGTGGGGGATGGAGAGAGAGAGATTTTGTGGGGGGATAGTATGATGGAAAAAGACTTGGGGATCAGAAATCGGAGCGGGGATAGTATAAGAGGTATTTGTAAAAAAGGGCTATTGAGGGGGAGATTAGCTGGAGGAGAATTGGGGACTTTCTGGGCTTATATAATGGGGAAGGAGAAGAGATTAAAACTAGAGGCGGGTGCGTAATGTATGTGAGAGGGTAAAGGGGTGGTATGTAGAGTGACTTAATAAAGATATATATGTGGGAGGCGGTTTTATTTTAATATGTGATGGGGATATCTGTCGAATAAAGAAGAAGATATATTATTGTCATATATATATATACTATATATATATATATATAATATATGTCGGTGTGTGTCGTGAGTTGTGTGTGTTGTCGAGTGTGTGTGAGTCCGTAGTGTGTGTGTAGTGTGTGTGCTGTGTGTCGTGTATGGTGTTGTGTGTGTGTGTAGTTGTGTGTGGTAGTGTTTGGTGTGTGGTGTGCTGTGTGTGCTGAGTGTGTGTGTGTATGGAGTGTGTGTGTCGTCGTGTGTGAGTGTGTGTGTGTGTGTGTTGTGTGTGGTGTGTGTGTGTGTGTGTCGTGTGTGTGTTCGGTGTGTTTGTGGGTGTGTGGTGTGTGTTTGTGTGTGTGTGTGTGTGTATGTCGTGTGTGTGTGAGTGTGTGTGTGTGAGTGTTGTGTGTGTGTGGTGTGTGTGTGTGTGTGTCGAGTGTGTTTGTGTGGTGTGTGTGTGTGTGTGTGTGTGTGTGTGTGGTGTGTGTGTATGTGGTGTGTGGATGTGGTGTGTGTGTGTGTGAGTGTGTGTGTGTGGGTGGTGAGTGTGTCGTGCTGTGTGTGTTGTGTGTGTGTGTCGTTTTGTGTGTGTGTGCTGTGTGTCGAGATGTGAGTGTGTGGGTGGGTGGGTGGGGTGATGCGGGGTTGTGGCGGGGGCGGGGGGGTTGTTTGGAAGGGCTGGTTAGAAAGGTAGAATGGTTTTGGGGGGTTTTGTCGTATTGGGTTAAGAATATAGTGGGTAGCAAGTCGGAGGAAAAAGCAAGAAATTTGAAAGGGGGTGACGATACGTACGGTATTTGTTTTTTATAGTGGTTTTATTTGAAGGTTGTTATATAGATATAGATATGTTATACCGGGTGTTTTGGCTAGCGGACGTGTTATTGGGTATTGGGAGTGGTGGGGGTTATTATGGGAGCGCGCTGCTTTTGGTAGGGTGTATTTGGTGGTTTGGTGGGGGGGGTTTTTTTTTGGGGCGGAGTGCGGGGTGTATGTGTTTATGCGTGCTGGGTTTTTGTTTTGGTTTTATTTTGTGGGGTTTTGTTGATAGTTAAGTTAGTTTTTTTTAGTTCGTTTGTTCTCTTTATGGTGGGTTTGTCGGTGTTCAGGGTGGTTTTTTTGGTGTTTTCGACGGGAGTGTGTGGGTGAAGGGGGGAGGGGGGTGAGGTGGTTTCGGAGGTGGGTAGTTTTTTGCCAGGAGTTGTTCCGGGTGTGTTTATGTAGAGGTGTTTAAGGCGGGTGTCTTATTTAGGGGGGGTGTTGGAGTTTGTGTGAGGGTGTGTTGTTGGGAGGGGGTGTTCTTGTGATATTTGCGTTGTTTGTATTTGTTATACCTAGTAAGGGAATTCTGAGATAAGGTATGTAGTGTATAGATCCGTTTAGAAAAAGCCTTGGAAACCGGAGGAGGGGGGGATAGTATAGGGGGGTGAATGGTGGTGGTAATTGCACTTTTATTAGAAAAGATTGAGAGCTTGGTAGTTGTGATATTATGTTATAGTAAAGGACGGCGTGGTTTTTTGGGGGGGGGTTTGGTGGGTTAGTTTTGTTTGTTTTGGTATTTGTCAGGAGGGTGTTTTTTATTGTTTTTGCTGTTTGCGTTGTGTTTGGTATTGTTGTTTTATTTTTCGTAGGAGGTGTTTTGTTGTTTGATAGGAGGTATTGGCTTTTTGTTTTTGGGGGGTTGTTTTTTGTTTGATTTTGGGTTGGTTTCAGGGTGGGGGTGGGGGGGGAGGGGGCTTGTTGGGCCTTTGGGTGGCGCGGTTGGCGTGCTTTGTTTGGGTGGGGGGCTGGGGGGGTGGGGATTGCTTATGGCGGGGGCATTTGGGGTTGGGTGGGTGCAGTGGTAGGGTAGAGGGTTTGTGAGACTCCTGGATGGGCAGGGTGGTGATGCGTGTGTCGGTCGTTGGATGGGCGGGAATGTGGATGCATGTGGAGTGTGTCGTGGCGTGTGTAGGTGGATGAGTGGTGGGTGTGTTGAATGTCAGGGAGAGAGTTATGTACGTTTTTAGAGCATGTTGTGTGGAAGGTATGATTCTGGTTCTAGACCTAGGTGGGGGTAGCGGGAGGGGATATTTTTGATGTAATATATGGCGGCGTGGGTGGGAAATGTTCGGAGGAGCCAGGAAACGTTTCCCGGCGCTCCGGAAAGCCATGGCGCCACAACGGGATCGGCAAATGTTTGGGAAGTCCGGAGTGGACTGGAAGGTAAGGGTGGGATATATGGTCTCTGGGGGGTGCGCGGTGGCGAGTACCCCCCCCCCCCCCTCCCCCGACACTCCGCGCTCTCCCCGCGGCCCTCCCCCCCGCGCCCCCCTCCTTCAGTCGCGCTGCAGCTCCACCCCTGGTGCTCCCGCGCGCTCGCGTGAAGCAGGCGCGTTGGCCCCCTCGCCACGCTATGATGTCTCGTTAGCACGTTGCGCGGATCCCCCAGTCGCGCGATCCTAAACCGCGCTCAACCGTATCAGTAGTAACCGTGGAAGGGAGACGAGTTTAAGGAAATATTGGTCGTGTTTTGAATTATAGTAAAACACTCCGGGCGGGCCGGTGTTCCGCGGGGGCCGGTGAAATAAATCCCTCCCCCCTATTCAAGTGAGGTGGGAAAGGGTGCCGTTGCCCCCGCCCAGGCTATCTGTTGTCCCCCCCCGCCCTTCCGCCGCCACCTTGGCACCCCCCGCCCCCCCCCCCATGGGCCCCGCCTCCCCCCCCCCCCCCACCCGCTTGTCCCGCCCGCTCCCCCCCTTCCCGGCCTGGCCCTCCCCCAGAGGGACCCCCCCCCCCCCCCCCCCCCCGCCGCCCCCCCGACCCCTCCCCTGAGAGGGAAACGGAAAGTGAAGCCCCCCCGAAAAACACCCCCCCCCCCCCCCCCCCCCCCCCCCCCCCCCCCCCCCCCCCCCCCCCCCCCCCCCCCCCCCCCCCCCCCCCCCCCCCCCCCCCAGCTATTTGTTCTCACCGTGCAATGTCTGCGGTTGCCCCGGCCCCCCCCCCCAGCCGGGCCTCCCTCGCCCCTGTCCCCCCCCGTGCGGATGTACTCCAATGGTTGGTTTTAATTTCTGTTTTGGAGATGGGGTTGTTCGGGAGGTGTTGTTTGTTAGGGAGGCGTAAATGGCAAAAGTTTTTTGGAAATGAAAGAGGGGCAAGTACAAGTTTAATGAAGTCTGTTGGGGATGAGAGAGCTTTGGGAAGTGAGTCAGTTGTTGTTGCTGATGATTGATACAGCGCTGGTGGCCTGATTCATGTGAGAAGAAACTGCAAGAAGCTAGAAGCTGGTGATTCTGAGTTTGGTAATGTGTGTGGAAAGAAGAAAGTTAGAGTAAATGTGAATTAAGAGCAAGGTGATTAGTACTAGTAGGTTGGAGGGTCAAGTCAATTGGGAGGTGTGTTTGATGGAGCAAAACTGGAGGAACAGTCAGGAAGTGAAGTGTTTTAGGATATCATGGGAGGTGGGTGGATCTGGCAGCGATGGAACCATGGAAGCGGAGGAAGTGGATCATAGGGTGGGGGAGGGGGCGAAGCGAGGGCGATGAAAGGGGGGCGGCAACGGGGGGGCGAAAATTCTGAGGGCCTCTTGTCTTGAGATAGAATAAGAGGTGTGGGGAGAAGTGGAAGTCTGAAGGTAGATCTTTATCTCGGAAAGCAAAAAATGGGTTTATTGTTGGAAGGTAATAGTGGTTCCATAAAGGTTTTTTGTGTATGTTGCGAGGCGTGGTTTGAGCGTTTCGGGTGGGGGGGGGGGGGGTGGTGGTTGCGGATGGGGGGGGGTGGGGGTTGGGGGGGAGGCGTGGGTCGGGCCGGTTGGGGGTTGCGAGGCGTAGGTGGTGTGTGGCGGCGGGATTGGGTGGGTGTGTGGCGTGGGGCTATGGATATTTAGATATAGAGTTGTTGAGCAGGAGGTAGGAGGAATGATGATATGTGGTGCTGGAAATGAGATGTTGAAGGACTATGTGTGGTGTGAGAGGGGTGGTTTGATCGAAGTGCGGTTTGTAGTAGAGTTGGGTGACTGTGAGGGGTGGGGGCTGGCCGGTTGAGCGTTAGTGGACTAAACGTTTAAGGGTTGATTTAAGAGAAAAGAGAAGTGAGGATTGGTTGGTGGGGGGAAATAAATAAAGACCCGTGGTTTTTTGATGAGAGAGCAGAAAAGTCGGGGTTTTGTTTTTGTTTTTTTTCGTTGTTGAAGTGGTTTGGTGCACATGGAGGAGAAAGGAGTGAGGGAGAAAGATTGACCCAAGAGGATATTATGTGTCGGAGGTGAGGGTGGAGGGGAAGTGGAGGGGAACGAGGGAGAAGAGGGAGAGACCAAATGGAGGGTGGAAAAAAGATGCGGAGTGAAAAAAAAGATTTTGTGTGTGAGATAGGGGACCGGGTCTGAACATGCAGGAGGGTGAATGGAATGCTAGAGTGCGTGAAAAGGAGGGCAAATGACTAGAGAGAATTGAGATCGGATGTGGCTATTGGTATACCGGGGTTGACGTCGTGATGTCAGTGGATTGAATCAAGCCATGTGTATGGAGGTGGGTTGGGCCATTTCTTTCGTCTGTTTCCTTGCGCTCCTCGCAAACGCGGGATGAGGGAGACAGCGACAAAGCAAAAAAAAAAAAAGATATATATATATTATAATATATATATATATATATATATATTATATATATTATACGACTGCAGTGAAAGTTTTTATCGAGGATGTATGGCATGTGTACGGTAGGAAGACAGAAGTGAACTGGTTCTCAGTGAATGTAGGTTTGCTGCAGGGGTGTGTGTTGTCTCCATGGTTGTTTAATTTGTTTATGGATGGGGTTGTTAGGGAGGTAAATGCAAGAGTTTTGGAAAGAGAGGCAAGTATGAAGTCTGTTGGGGATGAGAGAGCTTGGGAAGTGAGTCAGTTGTTCTTCGCTGATGATACAGCGCTGGTGGCTGATTCATGTGAGAAACTGCAGAAGCTGGTGACTGAGTTTGGTAAAGTGTGTGGAAGAAGAAAGTTAAGAGTAAATGTGAATAAGAGCAAGGATATTAGGTACAGTAGGGTTGAGGGTCAAGTCAATTGGGAGGTAAGTTTGAATGGAGCAAAACAGGAGGAAGTAAAGTGTTTTAGATATCTGGGAGTGGATCTGGCAGCGGATGGAACCATGGAAGCGGAAGTGGATCATAGGGTGGGGCAGGGGGCGAACATCCTGGCAGCCTTGAAGAATGTGTGGAAGTCGAGAACATTATCTCGGAAAGCAAAAATGGGTATGTTTGAAGGAATAGTGGTTCCAACAATGTTGTATGGTTGCGAGGCGTGGGCTATGGATAGAGTTGTGCGCAGGATGATGGATGTGCTGGAAATGAGATGTTTGAGGACAATGTGTGGTGTGAGGTGGTTTGATCGACTAAGTAACGTAAGGGTAAGAGAGATGTGTGGAAATAAAAAGAGCGTGGTTGAGAAAGCAGAAGAGGGTGTTTTGAAATGGTTTGGGCACATGGAGAGAATGAATGAGGAAAGATTGAACAAGAGGATATATGTGTCGGAGGTGGAGGGAACGAGGAGAAGTGGGAGACCAAATTGGAGGTGGAAGGATGGAATGAAAAAGATTTTGTGTGATCGGGGCCTGAACATGCAGGAGGGTGAAAGGAGAGCAAGGAATAAAGTGAATTGGATCGATGTGGTATACCGGGGTTGACGTGCTGTCAGTGGATTCAATCAAGGCATGTGAAGTGTCTGCCGTAAACCATGGAAAGCTGTGTAGGTATGTATATTTACGTGTGTGGACGTATGTATATACATGTGTATGGGGGTGGGTTGGGTTTTTCTTTCGTACGTTTCCTTGCGCTACCTCGTTTAAAATCTTTTTCACTCCATCCTTTCACCTCCAATTTGGTCTCCCAATTTTCCTCGTTCCCTCCACCTCTGACACATACCCTCTTTGTCAATATTTCCTCACTCATTTTCTTCATGTGACGAAACCATTTCTATTCACACTCTTCTTTTATCTTAACCACTCTCTTTATTACCACGCATCTCTCTTACCCTTTCATTACTTACTCGATCTAACCACCTCACACCACATATATTCCTGAAACATCTCATTTCCAACACATCCATCCTCTTCCACACAACCCTATCTGTAGCGAACGCCTCGCAACTATATAACATTGCTGGACCAAGTATTCCTTCAAACATACCCATTTTGTGTGTGATGTCTCCATGGTTGTTTAATTTTTTTTATGGATGAGGTTGTTAGGGAGGTAAATGCAAGAGTTTTGGAAAGAGGGGCAAGTATGAAGTCTGTTGGGGATGAGAGAGCTTGGGAAGTGAGTCAGTTGTTCTTCGCTGATGATACAGCGCTGGTGGCTGATTCATGTGAGAAACTGCAGAAGCTGGTGACTGAGTTTGGTAAAGTGTGTGGAAGAAGAAAGTTAAGAGTAAATGTGAATAAGAGCAAGGATATTAGGTACAGTAGGGTTGAGGGTCAAGTCAATTGGGAGGTAAGTTTGAATGGAGCAAAACAGGAGGAAGTAAAGTGTTTTAGATATCTGGGAGTGGATCTGGCAGCGGATGGAACCATGGAAGCGGAAGTGGATCATAGGGTGGGGCAGGGGGCGAACATCCTGGCAGCCTTGAAGAATGTGTGGAAGTCGAGAACATTATCTCGGAAAGCAAAAATGGGTATGTTTGAAGGAATAGTGGTTCCAACAATGTTGTATGGTTGCGAGGCGTGGGCTATGGATAGAGTTGTGCGCAGGATGATGGATGTGCTGGAAATGAGATGTTTGAGGACAATGTGTGGTGTGAGGTGGTTTGATCGACTAAGTAACGTAAGGGTAAGAGAGATGTGTGGAAATAAAAAGAGCGTGGTTGAGAAAGCAGAAGAGGGTGTTTTGAAATGGTTTGGGCACATGGAGAGAATGAATGAGGAAAGATTGAACAAGAGGATATATGTGTCGGAGGTGGAGGGAACGAGGAGAAGTGGGAGACCAAATTGGAGGTGGAAGGATGGAATGAAAAAGATTTTGTGTGATCGGGGCCTGAACATGCAGGAGGGTGAAAGGAGAGCAAGGAATAAAGTGAATTGGATCGATGTGGTATACCGGGGTTGACGTGCTGTCAGTGGATTCAATCAAGGCATGTGAAGTGTCTGCCGTAAACCATGGAAAGCTGTGTAGGTATGTATATTTACGTGTGTGGACGTATGTATATACATGTGTATGGGGGTGGTTTGGGTTTTTCTTTCGTACGTTTCCTTGCGTTACCTCGTTTAAAATCTTTTTCACTCCATCCTTTCACCTCCAATTTGGTCTCCCAATTTTCCTCGTTCCCTCCACCTCTGACACATACCCTCTTTGTCAATATTTCCTCACTCATTTTCTTCATGTGACGAAACCATTTCTATTCACACTCTTCTTTTATCTTAACCACTCTCTTTATTACCACGCATCTCTCTTACCCTTTCATTACTTACTCGATCTAACCACCTCACACCACATATATTCCTGAAACATCTCATTTCCAACACATCCATCCTCTTCCACACAACCCTATCTGTAGCGAACGCCTCGCAACTATATAACATTGCTGGACCAAGTATTCCTTCAAACATACCCATTTTGTGTGTGATGTCTCCATGGTTGTTTAATTTGTTTATGGATGGGGTTGTTAGGGAGGTAAATGCAAGAGTCCTGGAAAGAGGGGCAAGTATGAAGTCTGTTGGGGATGAGAGAGCTTGGGAAGTGAGTCAGTTGTTCTTCGCTGATGATACAGCGCTGGTGGCTGATTCATGTGAGAAACTGCAGAAGCTGGTGACTGAGTTTGGTAAAGTGTGTGGAAGAAGAAAGTTAAGAGTAAATGTGAATAAGAGCAAGGTTATTAGGTACAGTAGGGTTGAGGGTCAAGTCAATTGGGAGGTAAGTTTCAATGGAGCAAAACTGGAGGAAGTAAAGTGTTTTAGATACCTGGGAGTGGATCTGGCAGCGGATGGAACCATGGAAGCGGAAGTGGATCATAGGGTGGGGGAGGGGGCGAACATCCTGGCAGCCTTGAAGAATGTGTGGAAGTCGAGAACATTATCTCGGAAAGCAAAAATGGGTATGTTTGAAGGAATAGTGGTTCCAACAATGTTGTATGGTTGCGAGGCGTGGGCTATGGATAGAGTTGTGCTCAGGAGGATGGATGTGCTGGAAATGAGATGTTTGAGGACAATGAGTGGTGTGAGGTGGTTTGATCGACTAAGTAACGTAAGGGTAAGAGAGATGTGTGGAAATAAAAAGAGCGTGGTTGAGAAAGCAGAAGAGGGTGTTTTGAAATGGTTTGGGCACATGAAGAGAATGAATGAGGAGAGATTGAACAAGAGGATATATGTGTCGGAGGTGGAGGGAACGAGGAGAAGTGGGAGACCAAATTGGAGGTGGAAGGATGGAACGAAAAAGATTTTGTGTGATCGGGGCCTGAACATGAAGGAGGGTGAAAGGAGAGCAAGGAATAAAGTGAATTGGATCGATGTGGTATACCGGGGTTGACGTGCTGTCAGTGGATTCAATCAAGGCATGTGAAGTGTCTGGCGTAAACCATGGAAAACTGTGTAGGTATGTATATTTACGTGTGTGGACGTATGTATATACATGTGTATGGGGGTGGGTTGGGTTTTTCTTTCGTCTGTTTCCTTGCGCTACCTCGTTTAAAATCTTTTTCACTTCATTCTTTCACCTCCAATTTGGTCTTCCAATTTTCCTCGTTCCCTCCACCTCTGACACATACCCTCTTTGTCAATATTTCCTCACTCATTTTCTTCATGTGACGAAACCATTTCTATTCACACTCTTCTTTTATCTTAACCACTCTCTTTATTACCACGCATCTCTCTTACCCTTTCATTACTTACTCGATCTAACCACCTCACACCACATATATTCCTGAAACATCTCATTTCCAACACATCCATCCTCTTCTACACAACCCTATCTGTAGCGAACGCCTCGCAACTATATAACATTGCTGGACCAACTATTCCTTCAAACATACACATTTGTGTGTGATGTCTCCATGGTTTTTTAATTTTTTTATGGATGGGGTTGTTAGGGAGGTAAATGCCAGAGTTTTGGAAAGAGGGGCAAGTATGAAGTCTGTTGGGGATGAGAGAGCTTGGGAAGTGAGTCAGTTGTTCGCTGATGATACAGCGCTGGTGGCTGATTCATGTGAGAAACTGCAGAAGCTGGTGACTGAGTTTGGTAAAGTGTGTGGAAGAAGAAAGTTAAGAGTAAATGTGAATAAGAGCAAGGTTATTAGGTACAGTAGGGTTGAGGGTCAAGTCAATTGGGAGGTAAGTTTCAATGGAGCAAAACTGGAGGAAATAAAGTGTTTTAGATACCTGGGAGTGGATCTGGCAGCGGATGGAACCATGGAAGCGGAAGTGGATCATAGGGTGGGGGAGGGGGTGAACATCCTGGCAGCCTTGAAGAATGTGTGGAAGTCGAGAACATTATCTCGGAAAGCAAAAATGGGTATGTTTGAAGGAATAGTGGTTCCAACAATGTTGTATGGTTGCGAGGCGTGGGCTATGGATAGAGTTGTGCGCAGGAGGATGGATGTGCTGGAAATGAGATGTTTGAGGACAATGTGTGGTGTGAGGTGGTTTGATCGAGTAAGTAACGTAAGGGTAAGAGAGATGTGTGGAAATAAAAAGACCGTGGTTGAGAAAGCAGAAGAGGGTGTTTTGAAATAGTTTAGGCACATGGAGAGAATGAATGAGGAAAGATTGAACAAGAGGATATATGTGTCGGAGGTGGAGGGAACGAGGAGAAGTGGGAGACCAAATTGGAGGTGGAAGGATGGAATGAAAAAGATTTTGTGTGATCGGGGCCTGAACATGCAGGAGGGTGAAAGGAGAGCAAGGAATAAAGTGAATTGGATCGATGTGGTATACCGGGGTTGACGTGCTGTCGGTGGATTCAATCAAGGCATGTGAAGTGTCTGCCGTAAACCATGGAAAGCTGTGTAGGTATGTATATTTACGTGTGGGGACGTATGTATATACATGTGTATGGGGGTGGGTTGGGTTTTTCTTTCGTCTGTTTCCTTGCGCTACCTCGTTTAAAATCTTTTTCACTCCATTCTTTCACCTCCAATTTGGTCTCCCAATTTTCCTCGTTCCCTCCACCTCTGACACATACCCTCTTTGTCAATATTTCCTCACTCATTTTCTTCATGTGACGAAACCATTTCTATTCACACTCTTCTTTTATCTTAACCACTCTCTTTATTACCACGCATCACTCTTACCCTTTCATTACTTACTCGATCTAACCACCTCACACCACATATTGTCCTGAAACATCTCATTTCCAACACATCCATCCTCTTCCACACAACCCTATCTGTAGCGAACGCCTCGCAACTATATAACATTGCTGGACCAACTATTCCTTCAAACATACCCATTTGTGTGTGATGTCTCCATGGTTGTTTAATTTTTTTATGGATGGGGTTGTTAGGGAGGTAAATGCAAGAGTTTTGGAAAGAGGGGCAAGTATGAAGTCTGTTGGGGGTGAGAGAGCTTGGGAAGTGAGTCAGTTGTTCTTCGCTGATGATACAGCGCTGGTGGCTGATTCATGTGAGAAACTGCAGAAGCTGGTGACTGAGTTTGGTAAAGTGTGTGGAAGAAGAAAGTTAAGAGTAAATGTGAATAAGAGCAAGGTTATTAGGTACAGTAGGGTTGAGGGTCAAGTCAATTGGGAGGTAAGTTTCAATGGAGCAAAACTGGAGGAAGTAAAGTGTTTTAGATACCTGGGAGTGGATCTGTCAGCGGATGGAACCATGGAAGCGGAAGTGGATCATAGGGTGGGGGAGTGGGCGAACAACCTGGCAGCCTTGAAGAATGTGTGGAAGTCGAGAACATTATCTCGGAAAGCAAAAATGGGTATGTTTGAAGGAATAGTGGTTCCAACAATGTTGTATGGTTGCGAGGCGTGGGCTATGGATAGAGTTGTGCGCAGGAGGATGGATGTGCTGGAAATGAGATGTTTGAGGACAATGTGTGGTGTGAGGTGGTTTGATCGAGTAAGTAACGTAAGGGTAAGAGAGATGTGTGGAAATAAAAAGAGCGTGGTTGAGAAAACAGAAGAGGGTGTTTTGAAATGGGTTAGGCACATGGAGAGAATGAATGAGGAAAGATTGAACAAGAGGATATATGTGTCGGAGGTGGAGGGAACGAGGAGAAGTGGGAGACCAAATTGTAGGTGGAAGGATGGAATGAAAAAGATTTTGTGTGATCGGGGCCTGAACATGCAGGAGGGTGAAAGAAGAGCAAGGAATAAAGTGAATTGGATCGATGTGGTATACCGGGGTTGACGTGCTGTCAGTGGATTCAATCAAGGCATGTGAAGTGTCTGCCGTAAACCATGGAAAGCTGTGTAGGTATGTATATTTACGTGTGTGGACGTATGTATATACATGTGTATGGGGGTGGGCTGGGTTTTTCTTTCGTCTGTTTCCTTGCCCTACCTCGTTTAAAATCTTTTTCACTCCATTCTTTCACCTCCAATTTGGTCTCCCAATTTTCCTCGTTCCCTCCACCTCTGACACATACCCTCTTTGTCAATATTTCCTCACTCATTTTCTTCATGTGACGAAACCATTTCTATTCACACTCTTCTTTTATCTTAACCACTCTCTTTATTACCACGCATCTCTCTTACCCTTTCATTACTTACTCGATCAAACCACCTCACACCACATATTGTCCTGAAACATCTCATTTCCAACACATTCATCCTCTTCCACACAACCCTATCTGTAGCGAACGCCTCGCAACTATATAACATTGCTGGACCTAGTATTCCTTCAAACATACCCATTTTGTGTGTGATGTATCCATGGTTGTTTAATTTTTTTATGGATGGGGTTGTTAGGGAGGTAAATGCAAGAGTTTTGGAAAGAGGGGCAAGTATGAAGTCTGTTGGGGATGAGAGAGCTTGGGATGTGAGTCAGTTGTTGTTCGCTGATGATACAGCGCTGGTGGCTGATTCATGTGAGAAACTGCAGAAGCTGGTGACTGAGTTTGGTAAAGTGTGTGGAAGAAGAAAGTTAAGAGTAAATGTGAATAAGAGCAAGGTTATTAGGTACAGTAGGGTTGAGGGTGAAGTCAATTGGGAGGTGTGTTTGAATGGAGAAAAACTGGAGGAAGTGAAGTGTTTTAGATATCTGGGAGTGGATCTGTCAGCGGATGGAACCATGGAAGCGGAAGTGGATCATAGGGTGGGGGAGGGGGCGAAAATTCTGGGGGCCTTGAAGAATGTGTGGAAGTCGAGAACATTATCTCGGAAAGCAAAAATGGGTATGTTTGAAGGAATAGTGGTTCCAACAATGTTGTATGGTTGCGAGGCGTGGGCTATGGATAGAGTTGTGCGCAGGAGGATGGATGTGCTGGAAATGAGATGTTTGAGGACAATGTGTGGTGTGAGGTGGTTTGATCGAGTGAGTAACGTAAGGGTAAGAGAGATATGTGGAAATAAAAAGAGCGTGGTTGAGAGAAGAGTGTGTTTTGAAGTGGTTTGGGCACATGGAGAGAATGAGTGAGGAAAGATTGACCAAGAGGATATATGTGTCGGAGGTGGAGGGAACGAGGAGAAGAGGGACACCAAATTGGAGGTGGAAAGATGGAGTGAAAAAGATTTTGTGTGATCGGGGCCTGAACATGCAGGAGGGTGAACGGAGGGCATGGAACAGAGTGAATTGGAGCGATGTGGTATACCGGGGTTGACGTGCTGTCAGTGGATTGAATCAAGGCATGTGAAGCGTCTGGGGTAAACCATGGAAAGCTGTGTAGGTATGTATATTTGAGTATGTATATACATGTGTATGGGGGGGGGGGTCGGGCCTTTTCTTTCGTCTGTTTCCTTGCGCTACCTCGCAAACGCGGGAGACAGCGACAAAGTATAATAGAATAAATATAAATAAATACATATATATATATATATATATATATATATATATATATATATATATATATATATATATATATATATATATATATATATATATGTATATATATATATATATATATATATATATATATATATATATATATATATATATATATATATATATATATATATATATATATATATATATATATATATATATATATATATATATATATATATATATATATATATACATATATATATATATATATATATATATATATATATATATATATATATATATATATATATATATATATATATATATATATATATGTATATATATATATATATATATATATATATATATATATATATATATATATATATATATATATATATATATATATATATATATATATATATATATATATATATATGTTTTGCTTTGTTGCTGTCTCCCGTGTTTGCGAGGTAGCTCAAGGAAACAGAAGAAAGGAATGGCCCAACCCACCCCCATACACACGTATATACACACACGTCCACACACGCAAATATACATACATATACATCTCAATGTACACATATGTATACACACACAGACACATACATATATACCCATGCACACAATTCATACTGTCTGCCTTTATTCATTTCCATCGCCACATCGCCACACATGGAATACCATGCCCCTCCCCCCTCATGTGTGCGAGGTAGCGCTAGGAAAAGACAAAAAAGGCCCCATTCCTTCACACTCAGTCTCTAGCTGTCAAGCAATAATGCCCGAAACCACAGCTCCCTTTCCACATCCAGGCCCCACACAACTTTCCATGGTCTACCCCAGACGCTTCACATGCCCTGATTCAATCCACTGAGAGCACGTCAACCCCGGTATACCACATCGATCCAATTCACTTTATTCCTTGCACGCCTTTCACCCTCCTGCATGTTCAGGCCCCGATCACTCAAAATCTTTTTCATTTCATCTTTCCACCTCCAATTTGGTCTCCCACTTCTCCTCGTTCCCTCCACCTCCGACACATATATCCTCTTGGTCAATCTTTCCTCACTCATTCTCTCCATGTGCCCAAACCATTTCAAAACACCCTCTTCTGCTCTCTCAACCAAGCTCTTTTTATTTCCACACATCTCTCTTACCCTTACATTACTTACTCGATCAAACAACCTCACACCACACATTGTCCTCAAACATCTCATTTCCAGCACATCCACCCTCCTGCGCACAACTCTATCCATAGCCCACGCCTCGCAACCATACAACATTGTTGGAACCACTATTCCTTCAAACATACCCATTTTTGCTTTCCGAGATAATGTTCTCGACGTCCACACATTTTTCAAGGCTCCAAGGATTTTCGCCCCCTCCCCCACCCTATGATTCACTTCCGCTTCCATGGTTCCATCCGCTGCCAGATCCACTCCCAGATATCTAAAACACTTTACTTCCTCCAGTTTTTCTCCATTCAAACTTACCTCCCAATTGACTTGACCCTCAAGCCTACTGTACCTAATAACCTTGCTCTTATTCACATTTACTCTTAACTTTCTTCTTTCACACACTTTACCAAACTCAGTCACCAGCTACTGCAGTTTCTCACATGAATCAGCCACCAGCGCTGTATCATCAGCGAACATCAACTGACTCACTTCCCAAGCTTTCTCATACACAACAGACTTCATACTTGCTCCTCTTTCCAAAACTCTTGCATTCACCTCCCTAACAATCCCATCCATAAACAAATCAAAAACCAGGGAGACATCACACACCCCTGCCGCAAACCTATATTCACTGAGAACCAATCACTTTCCTCTCTTCCTACACGTACACATACCTTACATCCTCGATAAAAACTTTTCACTGCTTCTAACAACTTGCCACCCACACCATATATTCTTAATGCCTTCCACAGAGCATCTCTATCAACTCTATCATATGCCTTCTCCAGATCCATAAATGCTACATACAAATCCATTTGCTTTTCTAAGTATTTCTCACATACATTCTTCAAAGCAAACACCTGATCCACACATCCTCTACCACTTTTGAAACCACACTGCTTTTCCCCAATCTGATGCTCTGTACATTCCTTCACCCTCTCAATCAATACCCTCCCATGTAATTTACCAGGAATACTCAACAAATTATACCTTTGTAATTTGAGCACTCACTCTTATCCCCTTTGCCTTTTTACAATGGCACTATGTACGCATTCCGCCAATCCTCAGGCACCTCACCACGAGTCATACATACATTAAATAACCTTGCCAAACAGTCAACAATACAGTCCCCCTCTTTTTTAATAGATTCCACTGCAATACCATCCAAACCCGCTGCCTTGCCGGCTCTCATCTCCCGCAAAGCTTTTACTACCTCTTATCTGTTTACCAAATCATTTTCCCTAACCCTCTCACTTTGCACACCACCTCGACCAATACATCCTATATCTGCCACTCTATCATCAAACACATTCAACAAACCTTCAAAATACTCACTCCATCTTCTCACATCACCACTACTTGTTTTCACCTCCCCATTAGCGCCCTTCACTGAAGTTCCCATTTGCTCCCTTGTCTTAGGCACTATATTTACCTCCTTACAGAACATCTTTTTATTCTCCGTAAAATTTAATGATACTCTCTCACCCCAACTCTCATTTGCCCTCTTTTTCACCTCTTGCACCTTTCTCTTGACCTCCTGTCTCTTTCTTTTATACATCTCCCACTCAATTTCATTTTTTCCCTGCAAAAATCTTCCAAATGCCTCTCTCTTCTCTTACACTAATAATCTTACTTCTTCATCCCACCACTCACTCCCCTTTCTAATCAAGTGGTTAAATTGATGAAAACTACTATTAACGTTTGTGTAAATAAATTTATACATTTCCCTTTTCCATAGCCAGAGGTTGAACTATCATGTGAATTCATTTCTCATTTCATTTCAAGCTAGAAGTTTCAGTTTTCTAAATTATTTCTTTCATTTCTCATATATATATATATATATATATATATATATATATATATATATATATATATATATATATATATATATATATATATATATATATATATATATATATATATATATATATATATATATATATATATATATATATATATATATATATATATATATATATATATATATATATATATATATATATATATATATATATATATATATATATATATATATATATATATATATATATATATATATATATATACATATATATATATATATATATATATATATATACATATATATATATAGATATATATATGTATATATATATATATATATATATATATATATATATATATATATATATATATATATATATATATATATATATATATATATATATATATATATATATATATATATATATATATATATATATATATATATATACATATATATATCTATATATATATATATGTATATATATATATATATATATATATGTATATATATATATATATATATGTATATATATATATATATATATATATATATATATATATATATATATATATATATATATATATATATATATATATATATATATATATATATATATATATATATATATATATATATATATATATATATATATATATATATATATATATATATATATATATATATATATATATATATATACATACATATGAAATCCCTGGGTATAGGGGATTAAGAATACTTCCCACGCATTCCTCACGTGTCGTAGAAGGCGACTAAAGGGGACGGGAGCAGGGGACCAGAAACCCTCCCCTCCTTGTATTTCAACTTTCTAAGTGTGGAAACCAAAGAAGGAGTCACGCAAGGAGTGATCATCCTCCTCGAAGGCTCAGATTGGGGTGTCTAAATGTGTGTGGATGTAACCAAGATGAGAAAAAAGGAGAGATAGGTAGTATGTTTGAGGAAAGGAACCTGGATGTTTTGGCTCTGAGTGAAACGAAGCTAAAGGGTAAAGGGGAAGAGTGGTTTAGGAATGTCTTGGGAGTGAAGTCAGGTGTTAGTGAGAGGACAAGAGCAAGAGAAGGAGTAGCACTACTCCTGAATCAGTTGTGGGAGTATGTGATAGACTGTAGGAAAGTAAATTCTAGATTGATATGGGTGAAACTGAAAGTTGATGGAGAGAGATGGGTGATTATTGGTGCATATGCACCTGGGCATGAGAAGAAAGATCATGAGAGGCAAGTGTTTTGGGAGCAGCTGAATGAGTGTGTTGGTGGTTTTGATGCGCAAGACCGGGTTATAGTGATGGGTGATTTGAATGCAAAGGTGAGTAATGTGGCAGTTGAGGGAATAATTGGTATTCATGGAGGGATCAGTGTTGTAAATGGAAATGGTGAAGTGCTTGTAGATTTATGTGCTGAAAAAGGACTGTTGATTGGGAATACCTGGTTTAAAAAGGGAGATATACATAAGCATACGTATGTAAGTAGGAGAGATGGCCAGAGAGCGTTATTGGATTACGTGTTAATTGTTAATATATATATATATATATATATATATATATATATATATATATATATATATATATATATATATATATATATATATATATATATATATATATATATATATATATATATATATATATATATACATACATATGAAATCCCTGGGTATAGGGGATTAAGAATACTTCCCACGCATTCCTCACGTGTCGTAGAAGGCGACTAAAGGGGACGGGAGCAGGGGACCAGAAACCCTCCCCTCCTTGTATTTCAACTTTCTAAGTGTGGAAACCAAAGAAGGAGTCACGCGAGGAGTGATCATCCTCCTCGAAGGCTCAGATTGGGGTGTCTAAATGTGTGTGGATGTAACCAAGATGAGAAAAAAGGAGAGATAGGTAGTATGTTTGAGGAAAGGAACCTGGATGTTTTGGCTCTGAGTGAAACGAAGCTAAAGGGTAAAGGGGAAGAGTGGTTTAGGAATGTCTTGGGAGTGAAGTCAGGTGTTAGTGAGAGGACAAGAGCAAGAGAAGGAGTAGCACTACTCCTGAATCAGTTGTGGGAGTATGTGACAGACTGTAGGAAAGTAAATTCTAGATTGATATGGGTGAAACTGAAAGTTGATGGAGAGAGATGGGTGATTATTGGTGCATATGCACCTGGGCATGAGAAGAAAGATCATGAGAGGCAAGTGTTTTGGGAGCAGCTGAATGAGTGTGTTGGTGGTTTTGATGCGCAAGACCGGGTTATAGTGATGGGTGATTTGAATGCAAAGGTGAGTAATGTGGCAGTTGAGGGAATAATTGGTATTCATGGAGGGATCAGTGTTGTAAATGGAAATGGTGAAGTGCTTGTAGATTTATGTGCTGAAAAAGGACTGTTGATTGGGAATACCTGGTTTAAAAAGGGAGATATACATAAGCATACGTATGTAAGTAGGAGAGATGGCCAGAGAGCGTTATTGGATTACGTGTTAATTGATAGACCTACGAAAGAGAGACTTTTGGATGTCAATGTGCTGAGAGGTGCAACTGGAGGGATGTCTGATCATTATGTTGCGGAAGCAAAGGTGAAGATTTGTGGGGGTTTTCAGAAAAAAAGAGAGAATGTTGGGGTGAAGAGAATGGTGAGAGTAAGGGAGCTTGGGAAGGAGACTTGTGTGAGGAAGTACTAGAATGGAAAAAGGTGAGAACAAAGGAGGTAAGGGGAGTGGGGGAGGAATGGGATGTATTTAGGGAAGCAGTGATTGTTGCGCAAAAGTTGCTTGTGGCATGAGAAGCGTGGGAGGTGGGTTGATTAGAAAAGGTTGTGAGTGGTGGAATGAAGAAGTATTATTATTAGTGAAAGAGAAGAGAGAGGCATATGAAAGATTTTGCAGGGAAAAAATGCAAATGAGTGGAAGAGGTATAAAAGAAAGAGGCAGGAGGTCAAGAGAAAGGTGCAAGAGGTGAAAAAGAGGGCAAATGAGAGTTGGGGTGAGATAGTATCATTAAATTTTAGGGAGAATAAAAAGATGTTTTGGAAGGAGGTAATCAAAGTGCGTATGACAAGGGAGAAAATGGGAACTTCAGTGAAGGGGGCTAATGGGGAGGTGATAACAAATAGTGGTGATGTGAGTAGATGGAGTGAGTATTTTGAAGGTTTGTTGAATGTGTTTGATGATAGAGTGGCAGATGTGGGGTGTCTTGGTCGAGGTGGTGTGCAAAGTGAGAGGGTTAGGGAAAATAATTTGGTAAATAGAGAAGAGAGGTAAAAGCTTTACGGAAGATGAAAGCCGGCAAAGCAGAAGGTTTGGATGGCATTGCAGTGGAATTTATTAAAAAAAGGGGGTGACTGCATTGTTGACTGGTTGGTAAGGTTAATTAATGCATGTATGATTTATGGTGAGGTGCCTGAGGATTGGCGGAATGCTTGCATAGTGCCATTGTACAACGGCAAAGGGGATAAGAATGAGTGCTCAAATTCCAGAGGTATAAGTTTGTTGAGCATTCCTGGTAAATTATATGGGAGGGTATTGATTGAGAGGGTGAAGACATGTACAGAGCATCAGATTGGGGAAGAGCAGTGTGGTTTCAGAAGTTTTACGTAGAGGATGTGTGGATCAGGTGTTTGCCTTGAAGAATGTATGTGAGAAATAGTTAGAAAAGCAAATGGATTTGTATGTGGTATTTATGGATTTGGAGAAGGCATATGATAGAGTTGATAGAGATGCTCTGTGGAAGGTATTAAGAATATATGGTGCGAGAGGCAAGTTGTTAGAAGCAGTGAAAAGTTTTTATCGAAGATGTAAGGCATGTGTACGTGTAGGAAGAGAGGAAAGTGATTGGTTCTCTGAGCCTTGAAGAATGTTTGGAAGTCGAGAACATTATCTCGGAAAGCAAAAATGGTTATATTTGAAGGAATAGTGGTTCCAACAAATTGTATGGTTGCGAGGCGTGGGCTATGGATAGAGTTGTGCGCAGGAGGGTGGATGTGCTTGAAATGAGATGTTTGAGGACAATATGTCGTGTGAGGTGGTTTGATCGAGTAAGTAATGTAAGGATGAGAGAGATGTGTGGAAATAAAAAGATTGTGGTTGAGAGAGCAGAAGAGGGTGTTTTGAAATGGTTTGGTCACATGGAGAAAATGAGTGAGGAATGATTGAGTAAGAGGATATAGGTGTCAGAGGTGGAGGGAACTAGGAGAAGTGGAAGACCAAATTGGAAGTGGAAAGATGGAGTGAAAAAGATTTTGAGTGATCGGGGTCTGAACATGCAGGAGGGTGAAAGGCGTGCAAGGAATAGAGTGAATTGGAACGATGTGGTATACCGGGGTCGACGTGCTGTCAATGGATTGAACCAGGACATGTGAAGCGTCTGGGGTAAACCATGTAAAGTGTGTGTGGCCTGGATGTGGAAACGGAGCTGTGGTTTCGGTGCATTATTACATGACAGCTAGAGACTGAGTGTGAACGAATGATGCCTTTGGTGTTTTTCCTAGCGCTACCTCGCACACATGATGGGGGAGGGGGTTGTTATTCCATGTATGGCGGGGTGGCGATGTGAACAAATAAAGGCAGACAGTATGAATTATGTACATGTATATATATGTATATGTCTGTGTGTGTATACATTTAATGATCTCGCATTTTAAACCAGGTATTCCCAATCACCAGTCATTTTTCAGCACATAAATCTACAAGCCTTTCACCATTTCCATTTACAACACTGAACACGCCATGTATACCAATTATTCCCTCAAATGCCACATTACTCACCTTTGCATTCAAATCACCCATCACTATAACCCGGTCTTGTGCATCAAAACCACCAACACACTCATTCAGCTGCTCCGAAAAAACCCTTGCCTCTCATGATCTTTCTTCTCATGCCCAGGTGCATATGCACCAATAATCACCCATCTCTCTCCATCAACTTTCAGTTTTACCCATATCAATCTAGAATTTACTTTCTTACACTCTATCACATACTCCCACAACTCCTGATTCAGGAGTAGTGCTACTCCTTCCCTGTCTCTCGTCTTCTCACTAACCCCTGACTTTACTCCCAAGACATTCCCAAACCACTCTTCCCCTTTACCCTTTAGCTTCGTTTCACTCAGAGCCAAAACATCCAGGTTCCTTTCCTCAAACATACTACCTATCTCTCCTTTTTTCTCATCTTGGTTACATCCACACACATTTAGACACCCCAATCTGAGCCTTCGAGGAGGATGAGCACTCCTCGCGTGACTCCTTCTTCTGTTTCCCCTTTTAGAAAGTTAAGATATAAGGAGGGGAGGGTTTCTGTGCCCCCGCTCCCAGGGGGGCCAGAAGAAAGAATGTTGGGGTGAAGAGAGTGGTGAGAGTAAGCGAGCTTGGGAAGGAGACTTGTGTAGGGAATTACCAGGAGAGACTGAGTACAGAATGGAAAAAGGTGAGAACAAAGGAGGTAAGGGGAGTGGGGGAGGAATGGGATGTATTTAGGGAAGCAGTGATTGTTGCGCAAAAGATGCTTGTGGTTGAGAAGCGTGGGAGGTTGGATGATTAGAAAAGGTTGTGAGTGGTGGAATGAAGACGTAAGATTATTAGTGAAAGAGAAGAGAGAGGCATTTGAACGATTTTTGCAGGGAAAAAATGCAAATGAGTGGGAGTGGTATAAAAGAAAGAGGCAGGAGGTCAAGAGAAAGGTGCAAGAGGTGAAAAAAGGGCAAATGAGAGTTGGGGTGAGAGAGTATCATTAAATTTTAGGGAGAATAAAAAGATGTTTTGGAAGGAGGTAAATAAAGTGCGTAAGACAAGGGAGCAAAGGGGAACTTCAGTGAAAGGGGCTAATGGGGGGTGATAACAAATAGTGGTGATGTGAGGAGATGGAGTGAGTATTTTGAAGATCTGTTGAATGTGTTTGATGATAGAGTGGCAGATGTGGGGTGTCTTAGTCGAGGTGGTGTGCAAAGTGAGAGGGTTAGGGAAAATGATTTGGTAAATAGAGAAGTGGTACTAAAAGCTTTACGGAAGATGAAAGCCGGCAAAGCAGCAGGTTTGGATGGTATTGCAGTGGAATTTTTTAAAAAAGGGGGTGACTATTTTTGACTGGTTGGTAAGGTTATTTAATGTATGTATGATTTATGGTGAGGTGCCTGAGGATTGGCGGAATGCTTGCATAGTGCCATTGTACAAAGGCAAAGGGGATAAGAGTGAGTGCTCAAATTCCAGAGGTATGAGTTTTTTGAGTATTCCTGGTAAATTATATGGGAGGGTATTGATTGAGAGGGTGAAGGCATGTACAGAGCATCAGATTGGGGAAGAGCAGTGTGGTTTCAGAAGTGCTACGTAGAGGATGTGTGGATCAGGTGTTTGCTTTGAAGAATGTATGCGAGAAATACTTAGAAAAACAAATGGATTTGTATGTAGCATTTATGGATCTGGAGAAGGCATATGATAGAGTTGATAGCGATGCTCTGTGGAAGGTATTAATAATATATGGTGTGGGAGGCAAGTTGTTAGAAGCAGTGAAAAGTTTTTATCGAGGATGTAAGGCATGTGTACGTGTAGGAAGAGAGGAAAGTGATTGGTTCTCAGTGAAAATAGGTTTGCGGCAGGGGTGTGTGATGTCTCCATGGTTGTTTAATTTGTTTATGGATGGGGTTGTTAGGGAGGTGAATGCAAGAGTTCTGGAAAGAGGTGCAAGTATTCAGTCTGTTGTGGATGAGAGAGCTTGGGAAGTGAGTCAGTTGTTGTTCTCTAATGATACAGCGCTGGTGGCCGATTCGTGTGAGAAACTGCAGAAGGTGGTGACTGAGTTTGGTAAAGTGTATGAAAGAAGAAAGTTAAGAGTAAATGTGAATAAGAGCAAGGTTATTAGGTACAATAGGGTTGAGGTTCAAGTCCATTGGGAGGTGAGTTTGAATGGAGAAAAGCTGGAGGAAGTGAAGTGTTTTAGATATCTGGGAGTGGATCTGGCAGCGGATGGAACCATGGAAGCGGAAGTGAATCATAGGGTGGGGTAGGGGGCGAAATTTCTGGGAGCCTTGAAGAATGTTTGGAAGTCGATAACATTATCTCGGAAAGCAAAAATGTGTATGTTTGAAGGAATAGTGGTTCCAACAATGCTGTATGGTTGCGAGGCGTGGTCTATGGATAGAGTTGTGCGCAGGAGGGTGGATGTGCTGGAAATGAGATGTTTGAGGACAATATGTGGTGTGAGGTGGTTTGATCGAGTAAGTAATGTAAGGGTGAGATAGAGGTGTGTAGAAATAACAAGAGTGTGGTTGAGAGAGCAGAAGAGAGTGTTTTGAAATGGTTTGGTCACATGGATAGAATAAGTGGGGAAAGATTGACCAAGAGGATATATGTGTCGGAGGTGGAGGGAACGAGAAGTGGGAGACCAAATTGGAGATGGAAAGATGGAGTGAAAAAGATTTTGAGTTATCGGGGTCTGAACATGCAGGAGGGTGAAAGGCGTGCAAGGAATAGAGTGAATTGAATTGGAACGATATGGTATACCGGGGTCGATGTGCTGTCAATGGATTGAACCAGGGCATGTGAAGCGTCTGGGGTAAACCATGCAAAGTGTGTGGGGCCTGGATGTGGAAAGGGAGCTGTGGTTTCGGTGCATTATTACATGATAGCTAGAGACTGAGTATGAACGAATAGGGCCTTTGGTGTTTTTCCTAGCGCTACCTCGCACACATGATGGGAGAGGGGGTTGTTATTCCATGTTTGGCGATGTGGCGATGGGAACAAATGATGGCAGACAGTATGAATTATGTACATGTGTATATATGCATATATCTGTGTGTGTATATATATGTGTACATTAAGATGTATAGGTATGTATATTGTGCGTGTGTGGACATGTATGTATATACATGTGTATGTGTGCGGGTTGGACCATTCTTTCGTCTGTTTCCTTGCGCTACCTCGCTAACGCGGGAGACAGCGACAAAGAATAATAAATCTATAATATAAATAGTGGTTCCAACAATGTTGTATGGTTGCGAGGCGTGGGCTATGGATAGAGTTGTGCGCAGGAGGATGGAGGTGCTGGAAATGAGATGTTTGAGGACAATGTGTGGTGTGAGGTGGTTTGATCGAGTAAGTAACGTAAGGGTAAGAGAGATGTGTGGAAATTAAAAGAGCGTGGTTGAGAGAGCAGAAGAGGGTGTTTTGAAATGGTTTGGGCACATGGAGAGAATGAGTGAGGAAAGATTGACCAAGAGGATATATGTGTCGGAGGTGGAGGGAACGAGGAGAAGAGGGAGACCAAATTGGAGGTGGAAAGATGGAGTGAAAAGAATTTTGTGTGATCGGGGCCTGAACATGCAGGAGGGTGAAAGGAGGGCAAGGAATAGAGTGAATTGGAGCGATGTGGTATACCGGGGTTGACGTGCTGTCAGTGGATTGAATCAAGGCATGTGAAGCGTCCGGGGTAAACCATGGAAAGCTGTGTAGGTATGTATATTTGCGTGTGTGGACGTGTGTATGTACATGTGTATGAGGGGGTTGGGCCATTTCTTTCGTCTGTTTCCTTGCGCTACCTCGCAACCGCGGGAGACAGCGTCGAGGTATAAAAAAAAAAATATATATATATATATATATATATATATATATATATATATATATATATATATATATATATATATATATATATATATGTATATATATATATATATATATGTATATATATATATATATATATATATATATATATATATATATATATATATATATATATATATATATATATATATATATATATATATTTATATATATATATATATATATATATATATATATATATGTCTCGCTAACGGGGGTGAAAGCGACAAAGCACATTGATATAAATAAAATAAATGAATATACACACACACACACACACACATACATATATATATATATATATATATATATATATATATATATATATATATATATATATATATATATATATATATATATATATATATATATATATATTTATGTATATATATATATATAGGGTGCGTAAGACAAGGGAGCAAATGGGAACTTCAGTGAAGGGCGTAAATGGGGAGGTGATAACAAGTAGCGGTGATGTGAGAAGGAGATGGCATGAGTATTTTGAAGGTTTGTTGAATGTGTCTGATGACAGAGTGGCAGATATAGGGTGTTTTCGTCGAGGTGGTGTGCAAAGTGAGAGGGTTAGGGAAAATGATTTGGTAAACAGAGAAGAGGTAGTAAAAGCTTTGCGGAAGATGAAAGCCGGCAAGGCAGCAGGTTTGGATGGTATTGCAGTGGAATTTATTAAAAAAGGGGGTGACTGTATTGTTGACTGGTTGGTAAGGTTATTTAATGTATATATGACTCATGGTGAGGTGCCTGAGGATTGGCGGAATGCGTGCATAGTGCCATTGTACAAAGGCAAAGGGGATAAGAGTGAGTGCTCAAATTACAGAGTTATAAGTTTGTTGAGTATTCCTGGTAAATTATATGGGAGGGTATTCATTGAGAGGGTGAAGGCATGTACAGAGCATCAGATTGGGGAAGAGCAGTGCGGTTTCAGAAGTGGTAGAGGATGTGTGGATCAGGTGTTTGCTTTGAAGAATGTATGTGAGAAATACTTAGAAAAGCAATTGGATTTGTATGTAGCATTTATGGATCTGGAGAAGGCATATGATAGAGTTGATAGAGATGCTCTGTGGAAGGTATTAAGAATATATGGTGTGGGAGGCAAGTTGTTAGAAGCAGTGAAAAGTTTTTATCGAGGATGTAAGGCATGTGTACGTGTAGGAAGAGAGGAAAGTGATTGGTTCTCAGTGAATGTAGGTTTGCGGCAGGGGTGTGTGATGTCTCCATGGTTGTTTAATTTGTTTATGGATGGGGTTGTTAGGGAGGTAAATGCAAGAGTCCTGGAAAGAGGGGCAAGTATGAAGTCTGTTGGGGATGAGAGAGCTTGGGAAGTGAGTCAGTTGTTGTTCGCTGATGATACAGCGCTGGTGGCTGATTCATGTGAGAAACTGCAGAAGCTGGTGATATATATATATATTGATATATATATATATATATATATATATATATATATATATATATATATATATATATATATATATATATATATATATATATATATATATATATATATATTTTTTTTTTTTTTTTTTCTTTTCAAATTATTTGCCATTTCCCGCGTTAGCAAGCTAGCGTTAAGAACAGAGGACTGGGCCTCTGAGCGAGTGTCCTCACCTGGCCACCTTCTCTGTTCATTCTCTTGGAAAATTAAAAAAAAAAAGAGGTGAGTATTTCCAGCCCCCCGCTCCCTCCCCTTTTAGTCGCCTTTTACGACACGCACGGAATACGTGGGAAGTATTCTTTCTCCTCTATCCCCGGGGATAAAATATTTATATTTATATTTCATTTTGCTTTGTTGCTGTCTCCCGCGTTTGCGAGGTAGCGCAAGGAAACAGACGAAAGAAATGCCCCAACCCACCCCCATACACATGTATGTACATACACGTCCACACAAGCAAATATACATACCTATACATCTCAATGTACATATATATATATAAACACACAGACATATACATATATACCCATGCACACAATTCACACTTTCTCCCTTTATTCATTCCCATCGCCACTCCGCCACACATGGAATACCATGCCCTTCCCCCCTCATGTGTGCGAGGTAGCGCTAGGAAAAGACAACAAAGGCCCCATTCGTTCACACTCAGTCTCTAGCTGTCATGCAATAATGCCCGAAACCACAGCTCCCTTTCCACATCCAGGCCCCACACAACTTTCAATGGTTTACCCCAGACGCTTCACATGCCCTGATTCACACCACTGACAGCACGTCAACCCCGGTATCTAATTCACTCTATTCCTTGCCCGCCTTTCATCCTCCTGCATGTTCAGGCCCCGATCACTCAAAATCTTTTTCACTCCATCTTTCCACCTCCAATTTGGTCTCCCACTTCTCCTCGTTCCCTCCACCTCCGACACATATATCCTCTTGGTCAATCTTTCCCCACTCATTCTCTCCATGTGCCCAAACCATTTCAAAACACTCTCTTCTACGCTCTCAACCATGCTCTTTTTATTTCCACACATCTCTCTTACCCATACGTTACTTACTCGATCAAACCACCTCACACCATACACTGTCCTCAAACATCTCATTTCCAGCACATCCACCCTCCTGCGCACAACTCTATCCAAAGCCCACGCCTCGCAACCATACAACATTGTTGGAACCACTATTCCTTCAAACATACCCATTTTTGCTTTGCGAGATAATGTTCTCGACTTCCACACATTCTTCAAGGCTGCCAGGATTTTCGCCCCCTCCCGCACCCTATGATTCACTTCCGCTTCCTTGGTTCCATCCGCTGCCAGATCCACTCAGATATCTAAAACACTTTACTTCCTCCAGTTTTTCTCCATTCAAACTTACCTCCCAATTGACTTGACCCTCAACCCTACTGTACCTAATAACCTTGCTCTTATTCACATTTACTCTTAACTTTCTTCTTTTACACACTTTACCAAACTCAGTCACCAGCTTCTGCAGTTTCTCACATGAATCAGCGACCAGCGCTGTATCATCAGCGAACAACAACTGACTCACTTCCCAAGCTCTCTCATCCACAACAGACTTCATACTTGCCCCTCTTTCCAAAACTCTTGCATTCACCTCCCTAACAACCCCATCCATAAACAATAAACAAATTAAACAACCACATATATATATATATATATATATATATATATATATATATATATATATATATATATATATATATATATATATATATATATATATATATATTCATTTATATCTTTATTCACTTATTTTGCTTTTTCCAGCACATCCACCCTCCTCCGCACAACTCTATATATAGCCATCGCCTTGGAACCATAAAACATTATTGGAACCACTATTCCTTCAAACATACCCATTTTTGCTTTCCGAGATAATGTTCTCGACTTCCCCAAGTTCTTCAACGCGCCCAGAACTTTCACCCCTCCCCCACGCTATGATTCACTTCCGCTTCTATGGTTCCATCCGCTGCCAAATCCACTCCTAGATATCTAAAACACATCACTTCTTCCAGTTTTTCTCCATTCTAACTTACCTCCCAGATGACTTGTCCCTCAACCTTACTTTACCGAATAACCTTGCTCTTATTCACATTTACTCTGAACTTTCTTCTTTCACAAACTTTACCAAACTCAGTCACCAGCCTCTGCAGTTTCTAACGCGCATCAGCCACCAGCGCTGTATCATCAGCGAACAACAACTGACTCAATTCCCAAGCTCTCTCATCCACAACAGACTGCACTGCATACTTGCCCCTCTTTCCAAAACTCTTGCATTCACTTCCCTAACAAACCCCATCCATAAACAAATTCAACAACCTTGGAGACATTACACACCCCTGCCGCATACCAACATTCACTGAGAACCACTCACATTCCTGTCTTCCTACACGTACACATGCGTTACATCCTCGATAAAGACTTTTCACTGCTTCTAACAACTTGCCCCCCACACAATGTATTCTTAATACCCTCCACAGAGCAACCCTATCAAGTCTCTCATATGCCATCTCCAGATCCATAAATGCTACATACAAATCCATTTGCTTTTCAAGGTATTTCTTACATATATTTTTCAAAGCAAACACCTGATCCACACATCCTCTATCACTTCATACCACAATGCTCTTCCCCAATCTGATGCTCTGTATATGCCTTCACCCTCTCAATCAATGCCCTCCCAAATATTTTCTCAGGAATACTCACCAAACTTATACCTCTGTAATTTGAGCACTCACTTTTATCCCCTTTGCCTTTGTACAATGGCACTATGCAATGATTCCGCCAATCCTCAGGCACATCACCATGAGTCATACATATATCAAATAACCTTACCAACCAGTCAACAATATAGTCATCCCCTTTTTTAATAAATTCAACTTCAATACCATCCAAACCCGCTGCCTTGTAGGCTTTCATCTTCTGGAAGCCTTTGGCCACCTCTTCTCTGTTTATCAAATCATTCTCCCTAACCCTCTCACTTTGCACACCACCTCGACCAAAACACACTGTATCTGCCACTTTATCATCAAACACATTCAACAAACCTTCGAAATACTCATTCCTTCGCCTTTTCACATCACCAATACTTGTTATCACCTCCCCATACGCCTCCTTCAATGAAGTTCCCATTTGTTCCCTTGTATTACGCACTTTATTTACCTTCTTCCAAAACATCTTTTCATTCTCCCTAAAACTTAATGATACTCTCTCACTCCAAGTCTCATTTGGCCTCTTTTTCACGTTTTGCACCTTTGTCTTCACCTCCTGACTCTTTATTTTATACATATCCCAGTCATTTGCATTATTTCCCTGGAAAAATCGTCGAAATGCCACTCTCCTCTCTTTCACTAATGATCTTACTTCTTCATCCCACCACTCAATATCCTTTCTAATCTGCCCAACTCCAACGCTTTTCATGCTACAAGCATCTTTTGCGCAAGCCGTCGCTGCTTCCCTAAATACACCCCATTCCGCCCCCACTCCCCTTACGTCTTTTGTTCTCACCCTTCCTCACACAAGTCTCCTTGCCAAGCTCACTGACTCTCATCACTCTTCACCCCAACATTCTCTCTTCTTTTCTGAAAATCTCTACAAATCTTCACCTTCGCCTCCCCAAGATAATGATCAGACATCCCTCCAGTTGTACCGCTCAGCACATTAACATCCAAAAGTGTCTCTTTCGCGCGAATATCAATTAATACGTAATCCAATAACGCTCTCTGGCCATCTCTCCTACATACATACGTATACATATGTATATCTCTCTTTTTAAACCTCTATTCCCAAGCACCAGTCCTTTATCAGCACATAAATCTACAAGCTCTTAACCATTTCAATTTACAACACTGAACACCCCATGTACACCAATTATTCCCTCAACTGCTACATTACTCCCTTTTGCATTCAAAACACCTATCATTATAACCCGGTCTCGTGCATCAAAACTACTAACACACTCACTCTGCTGCTCCCAAAACACTTGCCCCTCATGATCTTTCTTCTCATGCCCAGGTGCATATGCACCAGTAAACACATATCTCTCCATCCACTTTCAGTTTTACCCATATAAATCTAGAGTTTACTTTCTTACACTCTATCACATACTCCCACCACTCCTGTTTCAGGAGTAGTGGTACTCCTTCCCTTGCTCTTGTGCTCTCACTAACCCCTGACTTTACTCCCAAGACATTCCCAAACCACACTTCCTGTTTACTCTTGAGCTTCGTTTCACTCAGAGCTAAAACATTCCGTTTCATTTCCTCGAACATAATACCTATCTCTCCTTTTTTCTTATCTTGGATACATCCACCCACATTTAGACACCCAAATCTGAGCCTTCGAGGAGGATTACACTCCCCGCGTGACTCCTTCTTTTGTTTCCCATTTTAGAAAGTTAAAATATAAGGAGGGGAGGGTTTCCAGCAACCGCCTACCCGTCTCCTTTAGTCGCATTTTACGACACGTGAGGAATTCGTGGAAAGTATTCTTTCTCTCCTATCCCCAGGAATAACATATATATATATATATATATATATATATATATATATATATATATATATATATATATATATATATATATATATATATATATATATATATATATATATATATATATATATATATATATATATATATATATATATATATATATATATATATATATATATATATATATATATATATATATATATATATATATATATATATATAAATAGATATATATATATATATATATATATATATATATATATATATATATATATATATATATATATATATATATATATATATATATATATATATATATATATATATATATATATATATATATATATATATGTATATATATATATATATATATATATATATATATATATATATATATATATATATATATATATATATATATATATATATATATATATATTTTCTTTTTTTTATTTTTTTTTATTTTTCGCTGTCTCCCGCGTTTGCGAGTTAGCGCAAGGAAACAGACGAAAGAAATGGCCCAACCCACCCAATACACATGTATATACATACGTCCACACACGTAAATATACATACCTACACAGCTTTCCATGGTTTACCCCAGACACTTCACATGCCTTGATTGAATCCACTGACAGCACATCAACCCCGGTATACCACATCGATCCAATTCACTTTATTCCTTGCTCTCCTTTCACCCTCCTGCATGTTCAGGCCTCGATCACACAAAATCTTTTTCATTCCATCCTTCCACCTCCAATTTGGTCTCCCACTTCTCCTCGTTCCCTCCACCTCCGACACATATATCCTCTTGGTCAATCTTTCCTCATTCATTCTCTCCATGTGCCCAAACCATTTCAAAACACCCTCTTCTGCTTTCTCAACCACGCTCTTTTTATTTCCACACATCTCTCTTACCCTTACGTTACTTACTCGATCAAACCACCTCACACCACATATTGTCCTCAAACATCTCATTTCCAGCACATCCATCCTCCTGCGCACAACTCTATCCATAGCTCACGCCTCGCAACCATACAACATTGTTGGAACCACTATTCCTTCAAACATACCCATTTTTGCTTTCCGAGATAATGTTCTCGACTTCCACACATTCTTCAAGGCTGCCAGGATTTTCGCACCCTCCCCCACCCTATGATCCACTTCCGCTTCCATGGTTCCATCCGCTGCCAGATCCACTCCCAGATATCTAAAACACTTTAATTCCTCCAGTTTTGCTCCATTCAAACTTAACTCCCAATTGACTTGACCCTCAACCCTACTGTACCTAATAACCTTGCTCTTATTCATATTTGCTCTTAACTTTCTTCTTTCACACACTTTACCAAACTCAGTCACCAGCTTCTGCAGTTTCTCACATGAATCAGCGACCAGCGCTGTATCATCAGCGAAGAACAACTGACTCACTTCCCAAGCTCTCTCATCCCCAACAGACTTCATACTTGCCCCTCTTTCCAAAACTCTTGCATTTACCTCCCTAACAACCCCATCCATAAACAAATTAAACAACCATGGAGACAACACACACCCCTGCCGTAAACCTACATTCACTGAGAACCAGTCACTTTCCTTTCTTCCTACACGTACACATGCCTTACATCCTCGATAAAAACTTTTCACTGCTTATATATATATATATATATATATATATATATATATATATATATATATATATATATATATATATATATATATATATATATATATATATATATATTTATATATATATATATATATATATAGATATATATATATATATATATATATATATATATATATATATATATATATATATATATATATATATATATATATATAAATATATATATATATATATATATATATATATATATATATATATATATATATATATATATATATATATATATATATATATATCTTTTTTTGCTTTGTCGCTGTGTCCCGCGTTTGCGAGGTAGCGCAAGGAAACACACGAAGGAAATGGCCCAACCCACCCCCATACACATGCCTTGATTCAATCCACTGACATCACGTCAACCCCGGTATAACACATCGATCCAATTCACTCCATTCTTTGCCCTCCTTTCACCCTCCTGCATGTTCAGGCCCCTATCACACAAAATCTTTTTCACTCCATCTTTCCACCTCCAATTTGGTCTCCCTCTTCTCCTCGTTCCCTCCACCTCCGACACATATATCCTCTTGGTAAATCTTTCCTCACTCATTCTCTCCATGTGACCAAACCATTTCAAAACACTCTCTTCTGCTGTCTCAACCACGCTCTTTTTATTTCCACACATCTCTCTTACCCTTACGTTACTTACTCGATCAAACCACCTCACACCACACATTGTCCTCAAACATCTCATTTCCAGCACATCCATCCTCCTGCGCACACCTCTATCCATAGTCCACGCCTCGCAACCATACAACATTGCTGGAACCACTATTCTTTCAAACATACCCATTTTTGCTTTCCGAGATAATGTTCTCGACTTCCACACATTCTTCAAGTCTCCCAGAATTTTCGCCCCCTCCCCCACCCTATGATCCACTTCCGCTTCCATGGTTCCATCCGCTGCCAGATCCACTCCCAGATATCTAAAACACTTCACTTCCTACAGTTTTTCTCCATTCAAACTCACCTCCCAATTGAATTGACCCTCAACCCTACTGTACCTAATAACCTTGCTCTTATTCACATTTACTCTTAACTTTCTTCTTTCACACACTTTACCAAACTCAGTCACCAGCTTCTGCAGTTTCTCACATGAATCAGCGACCAGCGCTGTATCATCAGCGAACAACAACTGACTCACTTCCCAAGCTCTCTCATCCCCAACAGACTTCATGCTTGCCCCTCTTTCCAAAACTCTTGCATTCACCTCCCTAACAACCCCATCCATAAATAAATTAAACAACCATGGAGACATCACACACCCCTACCGCAAACCTACATTCACTGAGAACCAATCACTTTCCTCTCTTCCTACACGTACACATGCCTTACATCCTCGATAAAAACTTTTCACTGCTTCTAACAACTTGCCTCCCACACCATATATTCTTAATACCTTCCACAGAGCATCTCTATCAACTCTATCATATGCCTTCTCCAGATCCATAAATGCTACATACAAATCCAATTGCTTTTCTAAGTATTTCTCACATACATTCTTCAAAGCAAACACCTGATCCACACATCCTCTACCACTTCTAAAACCACACTGCTCTTCCCCAATCTGATGCTCTGTACATGCCTTCACCCTCTCAATCAATACCCTCCCATATAATTTGACAGGAATACTCAACAAACTTATACCTCTGTAATTTCAGCACTCACTCTTATCCCTTTTGCCTTTATACAATGGCACTATGCACGCATTCCGCCAATCCTTAGGCACCTCACCATGAGTCATACATACATTAAATAACCTTACCAACCAGTCAACAATACTGTCACCCCCTTTTTTAATAAATTCAACTTCAATACCATCCAAACCTGCTGCCTTGACGACTTTCATCTTCCGCAAAGCTTTTACTACCTCTTCTCTGTTTACCAAATCATTTTCCCTAACCCTCGCACTTTGCACACCACCTCGACCAAAACACCCTATATCTGCCACTCTATCATCAAACACATTCAACAAACCTTCAAAATACTCACTCCATCTCCTTCTCACATCACCACTACTTGTTATCACCTCCCCATTTACGCCCTTCACTGAAGTTCCCATTTGCTCCTTTGTCTTACGCACTTTATTTACCTCCTTCCAGAACATCTTTTTATTCTCCCTAAAATTTAATGATATTCTCTCACCCCAACTCTCATTTGCCCTTTTTTTCACCTCTTGCACCTTTCTCTTGACCTCCTGTCTCTTTCATTTATACGTCTCCCACTCAATTTCATTTTTTCCCTGCAAAAATCGTCCAAATGCCTCTCTCTTCTCTTTCACTAATACTCTTACCTCTTCATCCCACCACCCACTACCCTTTCTAATCAACCCACCTCCCACTCTTCTCATGCCACAAGCATCTTTTGCGCAATCCATCACTGATTCCCTAAACACATCCCATTCCTCCCCCACTCCCCTTACTTCCATTGTTCTCACCTTTTTCCATTCTGTACTCAGTCTCTCCTGGTACTTCCTCACACAAGTCTCCTTCCCAAGCTCACTTACTCTCACCACCCTCTTCACCCCAACATTCACTCTTCTTTTCTGAAAACCCATACAAATCTTCACCTTAGCCTCCACAAGATAATGATCAGACATCCCTCCAGTTGCACCTCTCAGCACATTAACATCCAAAATCTCTCTCTTTCGCGCGCCTGTCAATTAACACGTAATCCAATAACGCTCTCTGGCCATCTCTCCTACTTACATAAGTATACTTATGTATATCTCGCTTTTTAAACCAGGTATTCCCAATCATCAGTCCTTTTTCAGCACATAAATCTACAAGCTCTTCACCATTTCCATTTACAACACTGAACACTCCATGTATACCAATTATTCCCTCAACTGCCACATTACTCACCTTTGCATTCAAATCACCCAACACTATAACCCGGTCTCGTGCATGAAAACCACTAACACTCTCATTCAGCTGCTCCCAAAACACTTGCCTCTCATGATCTTTCTTCTCATGCCCAGGTGCATATGCACCAATAATCACCCATCTCTCTCCATCAACTTTCAGTTTCACCCATATCAATCGAGAATTTACTTTCTTACATTCTATCACATACTTCCACAACTCCTGTTTCAGGAGTAGTGCTACTCCTTCCCTTGCTCTTGTCCTCTCACTAACCCCTGAATTTACTCAAAAGACATTCCCAAACCACTCTTCCCCTTTACCCTTGAGCTTCGTTTCACTCAGAGCCAAAACATCCAGGTTCCTTTCCTCTAACATGCTACCTATCTCTCCTTTTTTCACATCTTGGTTACATCCACACACATTTAGGCACCCCAATCTGAGCCTTCGAGGAGGATGAGCACTCCCCGCGTGACTCCTTCTTCTGTTTCCCATTTTAGAAAGTTAAAAAAATACAAGGAGGGGAGGATTTCTGGCCCCCCGCTCCCGTCCCCTCTAGTCGCTTTCTACGACACGCGAGGAATGCGTGGGAAGTATTCTTTCACCCCTATCCCCAGGGATAATATACATATATATATATACACATACACACACATACACACACACACGCACATATACACACACACACACATACATATATATACATGTGAAAAATGTAAGAAACAATTTAGAAAACTGAAACTTCTAGCTTGAAATGAAATGAAAAAATGAATGTCACTTAATGGTTCAACCTCTGGCTATAGAAAGGAAATGTTTAATTTATTTACACAAACGTCAATAGTAGTTCTCATCAATTTAACCACTGTATCAATAAGCTTCAATGTCTAAGCTACATTTTTTTCCAAATTCACTATTTTCTTGTCAAAGCACCATGTATGAAAACTATCACTCCAGTAACACAACTGTAAACATTTACTTCCCCTTTAAAAAAAGTTCTGGGGAAGTCTGTCTCGATACACTGCGGGACACTCTACCACCTGGCGAGGTTTGTGTTGCAATGGTTCTTGATTCACAAACGTAGTAGCATCACTGGTGGGCCAAGGTAGTTCCGTTGGCGAAGAGGAGCTCATGAAACATGTCAGAAAGCATGCTACTGCAGGCAGGAGAGAAGGCTGATGCAAACTGGTATCGCTCTGAATGATGTGATGGGGACGAGATGATCCTCTGACTCACGTCAGTTCACATATATATATATATATATATATATATATATATATATATATATATATATATATATATATATATATATATATATATATATATATATATATATATATATATATATATATATATATATATATATTTTTTTTTTTTTTTTTTTTTTTTATACTTTGTCGCTGTCTCCCGCGTTTGCGAGGTAGCGCAAGGAAACAGACGAAAGAAATGGCCCAACCCCCCCCCATACACATGTACATACACACGTCCACACACGCAAATATACATACCTACACAGCTTTCCATGGTTTACCCCGGACGCTTCACATGCCTTGATTCAATCCACTGACAGCACGTCAACCCCTGTATACCACATCGCTCCAATTCACTCTATTCCTTGCCCTCCTTTCACCCTCCTGCATGTTCAGGCCCCGATCACACAAAATCCTTTTCACTCCATCTTTCCACCTCCAATTTGGTCTCCCTCTTCTCCTCGTTCCCTCCACCTCCGACACATATATCCTCTTGGTCAATCTTTCCTCACTCATTCTCTCCATGTGCCCAAACCATTTCAAAACACCCTCTTCTGCTCTCTCAACCACGCTCTTTTTATTTCCACACATCTCTCTTACCCTTACGTTACTTACTCGATCAAACCACCTCACACCACACATTGTCCTCAAACATCTCATTTCCAGCACATCCATCCTCCTGCGCACAACTCTATCCATAGCCCACGCCTCGCAACCATACAACATTGTTGGAACTACTATTCCTTCAAACATACCCATTTTTGCTTTCCGGGATAATGTTCTCGACTTCCACACATTTTTCAAGGCTCCCAAAATTTTCGCCCCCTCCCCCACCCTATGATCCACTTCCGCTTCCATGGTTCCATCCGCTGACAGATCCACTCCCAGATATCTAAAACACTTCACTTCCTCCAGTTTTTCTCCATTCAAACTCACCTCCCAATTGACTTGACCCTCAACCCTACTGTACCTAATAACCTTGCTCTTATTCACATTTACTCTTAACTTTCTTCTTCCACACACTTTACCAAACTCCGTCACCAGCTTCTGCAGTTTCTCACATGAATCCGCCACCAGCGCTGTATCATCAGCGAACAACAACTGACTCACTTCCCAAGCTCTCTCATCCCCAACAGACTTCATACTTGCCCCTCTTTCCAAGACTCTTGCATTTACCTCCCTAACAACCCCATCCATAAACAAATCAAACAACCATGGAGACATCACACACCCCTGCCGCAAACCTACATTCACTGAGAACCAATCACTTTCCTCTCTTCCTACACGTACACATGCCTTACATCCTCGATAAAAACTTTTCACTGCTTCTAACAACTTGCCTCCCACACCATATATTCTTAATACCTTCCACAGAGCATCTCTATCAACTCTATCATATGCCTTCTCCAGATCCATAAATGCTACATACAAATCCATTTGCTTTTCTAAGTACTTCTCGCATACATTCTTCAAAGCAAACACCTGATCCACACTTCCTCTACCACTTCTGAAACCACACTGCTCTTCCCCAATCTGATGCTCTGTACATGCCTTCACCCTCTCAATCAATACTCTCCCATATAATTTACCAGGAATACTCAACAAACTTATACCTCTGTAATTTGAGCACTCACTCTTATCCCCTTTGCCTTTGTACAATGGCACTATGCACGCATTCCGCCAATCCTCAGGCACCTCACCATGAGTCATACATACATTAAATAACCTTACCAACCAGTCAACAATACACATATATATATATATATATGTGTGTGTGTTTTTTTAATTCTTTTACACTTTGTCGCTGCCTCCCCTGTTATCGAGGCAGCGCAAGGAAACTCACGACAGAATGACTTAACCCCCCCACATCCACACGTATATACATACACGTCCACACACGCACACATACTTACTCATACATTTCAACGTGTATATATATATATATATATATATATATATATATATATATATATATATATACACAGTCATTCAATATATACACATTTGCTTAATTCCTTCTTACTGCCTTTGTTCATTTCCGTCGCCTCCCCGCCACACATGAAATGACAACCTCCTCCCCCCAACACGCGCGAGGTAGCGTTGGGAAAAGACACCAAAGGCTACATTCGTTCACGCTCAGTTACTAACTGTCATGTATGATGCACAGAAACCACAGCTCAATTTCCATATCCAGGCCCTACAAAACTTTCCATGGTTTACCCCAGACACTTCACATGCCCTGGTTCAATCCACTGACAGCTCGTCGACCCCTGTATACCATATCGCTCCAATTCACTCTATTCCTTGCATCCCTTTCACCCTCCTGCATGTTCAGACCCCGATCGTTCAAAATCTTTTTCACTCCATTCTTTCACCTCCAATTTGGTCTCCCAATTTTCCTCGTTCCCTCCACTCTGACACATACCCTCTTTGTCAATGTTTCCTCACTCATTTTCTTCATGTGACGAAACCATTTCTATTCACACTCTTCTTTTATCTTAACCACTCTCTTTATTACCACGCATCTGTCTTACCCTTTCATTACTTACTCGATCAAACCACCTCACACCACATATTGTCCTGAAACATCTCATTTCCAACACATCCATCCTCTTCCACACAACCCTATCTGTAGCGAACGCCTCGCAACTATATAACATTGCTGGACCAACTATTCCTTCAAACATACCCATTTTTGCTTTTCGAGATAATGTTTTCGCCTTCCATCTATTTCTCAACACTCCCCCACCCCGTGACTCACTTCCGCTTCCATGGTTCCATCCGCTGCCAAATCCACTCCCAGATATCTAGAACACTTCACTTCCTCCAGTTTTTCTACATTCAAACCTACCTCCTAATTGACTTGTCCCTCAACCCTAATGTACCTAATAACCTTGCTCTTATACGTATTTACCCTCAGCTTTCTTCTTTCTCAACTTTATCAAACTCAGTCACCAGCTTCAAGCAGTTTCTCTCCCGAATCAGCCACCAGCGCCGTATCATCAGGGAACTAAAGCTAACTCACTACCCAAGCCCTCTCTTCAACAACAGACTACATACTCCCTAAAACTCTTGCATTCTCCTCCCTAACATCCCAATCCATAGACAAATTAAACAACTATGGAGACATCAGGCACCCCTGCCGCAAACCGACATTCCCTTTCCTGTCTTCCTACTCGTACACATGCCTTACATCCTCGATAAAAACTTTTCACTGCTTCTAGCAACTTGTGTCCCTCACCGTATACTCTCAATACCTTCCACAAAGTATCTCTATCAACTGTATCATATGCCTTCTCCAGATTCATAAATGCTAGATACAAATCTATTTCTTTTTCTAAATATTTTTCCCATACATTCTTAAAAGCAAACGCCTGTTCCAAACATCCTCTGTCACTTCTGAAACCACACTGCTCTTCCCCAACATGATCCTCTGTAAATGCGTTCACCATCTCAATCAATACCCTCCTATAAAATTTCCCAGGAATACTCAACAAACGTATACCTCTAATTTGAACACTCTCCTTTATCCCCTTTGCCTGTTTACAATGGCACTGTGCATGCATTCCGCCATTCCTCAGGCACTTCACTATGGACTATACATACAATGAATATTCTCACCAACCAGTCAACAACACAGTCACCCCCTCTTTTAATAAATTGCACTACAATGCAATCCAAGCCCACCGCATTGCCCGTTTCATCTTCCGCAAAGCTTTCACTACCTCTTTTCTGTTTACCAAACCATTTTTCTTGACCCCCACACTTCGCACACCATCTCGACCAAAACACCCTATATCTGCCACTCTATCATCAAATACATTCAACAAACCTTCAAAATACTCACTCCATCTCCTTCTCACATCACCACTACTTGTTATCACGTCCCCATTAGCCCCCTTCACTGAAGTTCCCATTTGCTCCCTTGTCTTACGCACTTTATTTACCTCCTTACAAAACATCTTTTTATTCTCCCTAAAATTTAATGATACTCCCTTACGCCAACTCTCATTTGCCCTCTCTTTCACCTCTTGTACCTTTCTCTTGGCCTTCCATGTTTTTCTTTTTTACATAATCCATTCATTTTTACTATTTCCCTACAAAAATCGTCCAGATACCTCTCTCTTCTCTTTCCCTAAAAAATTTACTTCTTTATCACACCACTCACTACCCTTTCTATCTGCCCACCTCCCACGCTTCTCATGCCATAAGCATCTTTTGGGCAACCCATCACTGCTTCTCTCAATACATCCCATTCCTCCGCCACTCCCCTTGTGTCCTTTGCTCTCACCTTCTTCCATTCTGCACTGTCTCTCCTGGTACTTCCTCACACAAGTCTCCTTCCTAGGGAGACTTACTTATACCACCCTCTTCACCCAAACATTCTCTCATTATTTTCTAAAGACCTCTACAAATATTCACCTTCGCCTCCAGAAGATAATGATCAGACATCCCTCCATTTGCACCTCTCAGCGCATTAACATCCAAAAGTCTCCCTCCCTCTCCATTTCTCCTTCTTACAACGTACACTTATGTATATCTCTCTTTTTAAACCAGATATTCCCAGTCACCATTTCTTTTTCAGCACACAAATCTACAAGCTCTTCACCATTTCCATTTACAACACTGACCACCCAATGTACACCATTTATACCCTCAACTGCCACATTACTCACATTTGCATTCAATTCATCCGTCACTATAACCAGGCCTCGTGCATCAAAGCTGCTAACACACTCCCTCAGCTACTCCCAAAACACTTGACTCTCATGATCTTTCTTCTCATGACTAGGTGCATAGGCACCAATAATCACCCATCTCTCTCCATCTACTTTCAGTTTCACCCATATCAATCTAGAGTGTACTTTCTTATACTCTATCACTTACTCCCGTAACTCTTACTTCAAGAGTAGTGCTACTCCTTTCTTTGCTTTTGTCCTCTCACCTACCCCTATCTTTACTCCAAAGCCATTCCCAAGCCACACTTCCCCTTTAAAGTTGAGATTCGTTTCACGCAGAGCCAAGACATCCAGGTTCCTTTCCTCAAACATGCTACCAATGTCTTCTTTTGTCTCATCTTGGTTACATCCACACCTATTTAGATACCCCAATCTGAGCCTTTGAAGAGGATGAGCACTTTTCATGACTCCTTCTGTTTCCCCATTGTAGAAATTTAAAATACAAGGAGGGGAGGGTTCCTAGCCATCCCGCTCCCGTTCCCCTTTAGTCGCTTTCTACGACACACGGGGAATGCGTAAGAAGAATTCCCCAGGGATAGAGATGCTCTGTGGAAGGTATTAAGAGTATATGGTGTGGGAAGTAAGTAGCAAGAAGCCGTGAAAAGTTTTATCGAGGATATAAGGCATATGTACCAGTAGGAAGAGAGGAAAGTGATTGGTTCCGAGTGAATGTTGGTTAGCGCTAGGGGTGCGTGATGCCTCCTTGGTTGTTTAATTTGTTATGAATGGGGTTGTTATGGAGGTGAATGCAACAGTTTTGGAGAGGGGGAAGTATACAGTCTGTTGTGGATGAGAGAGCTTGGGAAATGAAGCAGCTGTCGTTCGCAGATGATACAGCGCTGGTGGCTGATTCGTGTGAGAATCTGCAAAAGCTGGTGACTGAGTTTGGTAAAGTGTGTGAAAGAAAAAGGCTTGGAGTAAATGTGAATAAGAGCAAGGTTATTAGGTTCAGTAGGATTGAGGGACAAGCCAATTGGGACGTATGTTTGAATGGAGAAAATCTGGAGGAAGTGAAGTATTTTAGATATCTGGGAATGGATGTAGCAGCGGATGGAATCGTGGAAGCGGACGTGAGTCACAGGGTAGGGGAGAGGGCAAAGTTTTAGGAGCGTTGAAGAATGTGCGGGAGGCGAGAACGTTATCTCGGAGAGGAAAAATGGGTATGTTTGAAGGAATAATGGTTCCAACATTGTTATATGGCTGCGAGGCATGAGCTATAGATAGGATTGTGCAGAGGAGGGAGGATGTATCAGATATGAGATGTTTGAGGACAATATGTGGTGCTAGGTGGTTTGATCGAGTAAGTAATGAAAGGGTAAGAGAGATATTTGGTAATAAAAAGAGTGCGGTTGAGAGAGCAGAAGAGGGTGTATTGAAATGGTTTGGTCACATGGAGAGAAAGAGTGAGGAAAGATTGACGAAGAGGATATATGTGTCAGAGTTGGAGGGAACGAGGAGAAGTGGGAGACCAAATTGGAGGTGGAGGGATGGAGTCAAAAAGATTTTGAGCGATCTGGGCCTGAACATGCATGAGGGTGAAAGGCATGCAAGGAACAGAAAAAATTGGAACAATATGGTATACCGGGGTCGACGTGCTGTCAGTGGATTGAACCAGGGGATGTGAAGCGTCTGGGGTAAACCATGGAAAGTTTTCTGGGCCTACATGTGGAAAGGGAGCTGTGGTTTCGTTACATTACACATAACAGCTAGAGACTGAGTGTGAATGAATATGGCCTTCGTTGTCTTTCGTAGCGCTACCTTGTACGCGTGCGGGGGTGGGTGGTACCATTTCACATGTGACGGGGTAGGGACGAGAATGGATGAAGACAGCAAAAATGAATATATAATTATGTATATATGTATATGTCTGTGTATGTACATGCGTGCATACTTTGAAATGTATAGGTATGTATATGTGCAAGTATGGGTGTTTATGTATGAACATGTATATGTGGGTGGTTTGGGCAATTCTTTCATCTGTTTCCTGTGCGCTACCTCGCTAAAGTGGGAGACAGCGACAAAGTATTATAGAAAAAATAAATGAATATATATGAGAGGCAAGTGTTTTGGGAGCAGCTGAGAGAGTGTTAGTAATTTTGATGCACAAAACCGGGTTATAGTGATGAGTGATTTGAATGCAAAGGTGAGTAATGTGGCAGTTGAGGGAATAATTGGTGTACATGGGGTATTCAGTATTGTAAACGGAAATGGTGAAGAGCTTGTAGATTTATGTGCCAAAAAAGGACAGGTGATTAGGAATACCTGGTTTAAAAAGTATATGTATGGAAGTAGGAGAGATTGCAAGAGAGAGTTATTGGAACACGTGTTAATTTGATAGGCGCGCGAAAGAATGACTTTTGGATGTTAATGTGCTGAGAGGTGCAACTGCAGGGATGTCTGATCATTATCTTGTGGAGGCGAAAATGAATATTTGTAGATGTTTTCAGAAAAGAAGAGAGAATGTTGAGGTGTAGAGAGCGGTGAGAGTAAGTGAGCTTGGGAAGGAGACTTGTGTGAGGAAGTGCCAGGAGAGACTGAGTACAGAGTGGAAAAAGGTGAGAACAAAGAACGTAAGGGGAGTGGGGAAGGAATGGGATGTATTTAGGGAAGCAGTGATGGCTTGTGCAAAAGATACTCGGGGCATGAGAAGCGTGGGAGGTGGGCAGATTAGAAAGAATAGTGAGTGATGGGATGAAGAATTAAGATTATTAATGAAAGAGAAGAGAGGGGCATGTGGACGTTTTTTTGCAGGGAAATAATGCAAATGAGTGGGAGATGTATGAAACAAAGAGGCAGGAGGTCAAGAGAAATGTGCAAGAGGTGAAAAAGAGGGCAAATGAGAGTTGGGGTGAGAGAGTATCATTAAATTTTATGGAGAATCGAAAGATGATTTGGAAGGAGGTAAAGAAAGGGCGTAAGACGAGGGAACAAATGAGAACATCAGTGAAGGGGGCTAAGGGGAGGTGATAACAAGTAGTGGTGATGTGAGGAGATGGAGTGAGTATTTTTAAGGTTTGGTGAATGAGTTTGATGATAGAGTGGCAGATATAGGGTGTTTTGTTCGAGGCGGTATGCAAAGTGAGAGGGTTACGGAGAATGATTTGGTAAACAGAGAAAAAGTAGTAAAAGCTTTGCGGCAAGGCAGCGGGTTTGGATGGTATTACAGTGGAATTTGTTAAAAAAGGTGGTGAATGTATTGTTGACTGCTTGGTAAGGGTATTTAATGTGTTTATGACTCATGGTGAGGAGCCTGAGGATTGGCGGAATGCTTGCATAGTACCATTCCACAAAGGCAAAGAGGATAAAAGTGAGTGCTCACATTAAGGAGGTAAAAGTTTGTTGAGGATTCCTGGTAAATTATATAGGAGGGTATTGATTGAGAGGGTGAAGGCATGTACAGAGCATCAGATTGGGGAAGAGCAGTGTGGTTTCAGAAGTGGTAGAGGATGTGTGGATCAGGAGTTTCCTTTGCAAAATGTATGTGAGAAATACTTAAAAAAGCAAATGGATTTGTATGTAGCATTTATGGATCTGGAGAAGGCATATGATAGAGTTGATAGAGATGCTCTGTGGAAGGTATTAAGAATGTAGGGTGTGGGAGGTAAGTTGTTAGAAGCAATGAAAAGTATTTATTGAGGATGTAATTCATGTGTACGAGTAGGAAAAGAGGTAAGTGATTGGTTCTTTAATATATTTATGGATGGGTTATTAGGGAGGGGAATGCAAGAGTTTTGGAAAGAAGGGCAAGTATGCAGTCTGTTGTGGATGAGAGAGCTTGGGAAGTGAGTCAGTTGTTGTTCGCTGATGATACAGCGCTGGTGGCTGATTCGGGTAAGAAACTGCAGAAGCTGGTGACTGAGATTGGTGAAGTGTGTGAAAGAAGAAAGCTGAAAGTAAATATGAATAAGAACAAGGTTATTAGGTACAGTAGGGTTGAGGGTCAAGTCAAATGGGAGGTAAGTTTGAATGAAGAAAAACTGGAGGAAGTGAAGTGTTTTAGATATCTGGGAGTGGATCTGGCAGCGGATGGAACCATGGAATCAGAAGTGAATTGTAAGATGGGAGAGGGGGCGAAGGTTCTGGGAGCCTTGAAGAATGTTTGGAAGTCGAGAACGTTATCTTGGAAAGCAAAAGTGGGTATGTTTGAAGGAATAATGGTTCTAACAATGATATATGGTTGCGAGGCGTTCGCTCCAGATGGAGTTGTGCGGAGGAGGGTGGATGTGATGGATATGAGATGTTTGAGGACAGTGTGTTTTTTGAAGTGGTTTGATCGAGTAAGTAATGAAAGGGTAAGAGAGATGTGTGGAAATAGAATAAGTGTGATTGAGTGAGCAGAAGAGTGTGTTTTGAAATGGTTTGGTCACATGGAGAGAATGAGTGAGGAAAGATTGACCAAGAGGATATATGTGTCAGAGGTGGAGGGAACGAGAAGTGGGAGACGTAATTGTAGGTGGAAAGATGGAGCGAAAAAGATTTTCAGTGATCGGGGCCTTAACATGCAGGAGGGTGAAAGGTGTGCAAGGAATAGAGTGAATTGGAACGATGTGGTATACTGGGGTCGACGTGATGTCAATGGATTGAACCAGGGCATGTGAAGCGTTTGGGGTAAACCATGGAAAGTTCTGTGGGACCTGGATGTGGAAAGGGAGCTTTGGTTTCGGTGCATTATACATGACAGCTAGAGACTGAGTGTGAACGAATGTGGCCTTTGGTGTCTTTTCCTAGCACTATCTGGTACACTTGCGGGGGGAGGAGGGTGTTATTTCATGTGTGGTGGGTTGGAGACGGGAATGATTAACGGCAAACAGTATTAACGGCAAACAGTAAGTTCATGTGTGTACATGTTTATGACTCTGTGTGTATATATATGTATACGTTGAGATGTATAGGTATGTATATGTGCGTGTGTGGACGTGTATGTATATATATGTGTTTTTTGGTGGGTTGGGCCGTTCTGTCGTCTCTTTCCTTGCGTTACCACGCTAACGCGGGAGGCAGCGACAAAGTAAAATGAAGAATGATAAATATATATATATATATATATATATATATATATATATATATATATATATATATATATATATATATGTATATATGTATATATATATATATATATATATATATATATATATATATATATATATATATATATATATATATATATATATATATATATATATATATATATATATATATATATATATATATATATATATATATATATATATATATATATATATGTATATATATATATATATATATATATATATATAAATATATATATATATATATATATATATATATATATATATATATATATATTTTTTTTTTTTCTTTTTTTGCTTTGTCGCTGTCTCCCGCGTTTGCGAGGTAGCGCAAGGAAACAGACGAAAGAAATGGCCCAACCACCCCCATACACATGTATATACATACGTCCACACACGCAAATATACATACCTACACAGCTTTCCATGGTTTACCCCAGACGCCTTCACATGCCTTGATTCAATCCACTGACAGCACGTCAACCCCGGTATACCACATCGCTCCAATTCACTCTATTCCTTGCCCTCCTTTCACCCTCCTGCATGTTCAGGCCCCGATCACACAAAATCTTTTTCACTCCATCTTTCCACCTCCAATTTGGTCTCCCTCTTCTCCTCGTTCCCTCCACCTCCGACACATATATCCGCTTGGTCAATCTTTCCTCACTCATTCTCTCCATGTGCCCAAACCATTTCAAAACACCCTCTTCTGCTCTCTCAACCACGCTCTTTTTATTTCCACACATCTCTCTTACCCTTACGTTACTTACTCGATCAAACCACCTCACACCACACATTGTCCTCAAACATCTCATTTCCAGCACATCCATCCTCCTGCGCACAACTCTATCCATAGCCCACGCCTCGCAACCATACAACATTGTTGGAACCACTATTCCTTCAAACATACCCATTTTTGCTTTCCGAGATAATGTTCTCGACTTCCACACATTCTTCAAGGCTCCCAGAATTTTCGCCCCCTCCCCCACCCTATGATCCACTTCCGCTTCCATGGTTCCATCCGCTGCCAGATCCACTCCCAGATATCTAAAACACTTCACTTCCTCCAGTTTTTCTCCATTCAAACTCACATCCCAATTGACTTGACCCTCAACCCTACTGTACCTAATAACCTTGCTCTTATTCACATTTACTCTTAACATTCTTCTTTCACACACTTTACCAAACTCAGTCACCAGCTTCTGCAGTTTCTCACATGAATCAGCCACCAGCGCTGTATCATCAGCGAACAACAACTGACTCACTTCCCAAGCTCTCTCATCCCCAACAGACTTCATACTTGCCCCTCTTTCCAAAACTCTTGCATTCACCTCCCTAACAACCCCATCCATAAACAAATTAAACAACCATGGAGACATCACACACCCCTGCCGCAAACCTACATTCACTGAGAACCAATCACTTTCCTCTCTTCCTACACGTACACATGCCTTACATCCTCGATAAAAACTTTTCACTGCTTCTAACAACTTGCCTCCCACACCATATATTCTTAATACCTTCCACAGAGCATCTCTATCAACTCTATCATATGCCTTCTTCAGATCCATAAATGCTACATACAAATCCATTTGCTTTTCTAAGTATTTCTCACATACATTCTTCAAAGCAAACACCTGATCCACACATCCTCTACCACTTCTAAAACCACACTGCTCTTCCCCAATCTGATGCTCTGTACATGCCTTCACCCTCTCAATCAATATCCCTCCCATATAATTTACCAGGAATACTCAACAAACTTATACCTCTGTAATTTGAGCACTCACTCTTATCCCCTTTGCCTTTGTACAATGGCACTATGCACGCATTCCGCCAATCCTCAGGCACCTCACCATGAGTCATACATACATTAAATAACCTTACCAACCAGTCAACAATACAGTCACCCCCTTTTTTAATAAATTCCACTGCAATACCATCCAAACCTGCTGCCTTGCCGGCTTTCATCTTCCGCAAAGCTTTTACTACCTCTTCTCTGTTTACCAAATCATCTTCCCTAACCCTCTCACTTTCCACACCACCTCGACCAAAACACCCTATATCTGCCACTCTATCATCAAACACATTCAACAAACCTTCAAAATACTCACTCCATCTCCTTCTCACATCACCACTGCTTGTTATCACCTCCCCATTTGCGCCCCTTCACTGAAGTTCCCATTTGCTCCCTTGTCTTACGCACTTTATTTACCTCCTTCCAGAACATCTTTTTATTCTCCCTAAAATTTAATGATACTCTCTCACCCCAACTCTCATTTGCCCCTCTTTTTTCACCTCTTGCACCTTTCTCTTGACCTCCTGTCTCTTTCTTTTATACATCTCCCACTCAATTTCATTTTTTCCCTGCAAAAATCGTCCAAATGCCTCTCTCTTCTCTTTCACTAATACTCTTACTTCTTCATCCCACCACTCACTACCCTTTCTAATCAACCCACCTCCCACTCTTCTCATGCCACAAGCATCTTTTGCGCAATCCATCACTGATTCCCTAAATACATCCCATTCTTCCCCCACTCCCCTTACTTCCATTGTTCTCACCTTTTTGCCATTCTGTATCAGTCTCTCCTGGTACTTCCTCACACAAGTCTCCTTCCCAAGCTCACTTACTCTCACCACCCTCTTCACCAGAACATTCACTCTTCTTCTCTGAAAACCCATACAAATCTTCACCTTAGCCTCCACAAGATAATGATCAGACATCCCTCCAGTTGCACCTCTCAGCACATTAACATCCAAAAGTCTCTCTTTCGCGCGCCTGTCAATTAACACGTAATCCAATAACGCTTTTGTACAATGGCACTATGCAAGCATTCCGCCAATCCTCAGGCACCTCACCATGAATCATACATACATTAAATAACCTTACCAACAAGTAAACAATACAGTCACCCCTTTTTTAATAAATTCCACTGTAATACCATCCAAACCTGATGCCTTGCCGCCTTTCATCATCCGTAAAGCTTTTACTACATCTTCTCTATTTACCAAATCATTTTCCCTAACCCTCTCACTTTGCACACCACCTCGAACAAAACAGCCTATATCTGCAACTCTATCATCAAACACATTGAACAAACCTTCAAAATACTCACTCCATCTCCTTCTCACATCACCACTACTTGTTATCACCTCCCAATTAGCCCCCTTCACTGAAGATCCCATTTGCTCCCTTGTCTTACGCACTTTATTTACCTCCTTCCAAAACATCTTTTTTTTCCACCTGAAATTTAATGATACTCTCTCACCGCAAATCTCATTTGCCCTCTTTTTCACCTCTTACACCTTTCTTTTGACCTCCTTCCTCTTTCTTTTATAACTCTCCCACTCAATTGCATTTTTTCCCTGCAAAAATCGTCCAAATGCCTCTCTCTTATCTTTCACTAATAATCTTACCTCTTCATCTCACCACTAACTACCTTTTCTCATCAACCCACCTCCACGCTTCTCATGCCACAAGCATCTTTTGCGCAATCCATCACTGCTTCCCTGAATACATCCCATTCCTCCCCCACTCCCCTTACCTCCTTTGTTTTTCACCTTTTTCCATTCTGTACTCAGTCTCTCCTGGTACTTCCTCACACAAGTCTCCTTCCCAGGCTCACTTACCCTCACCACTCTCTTCACCCCAACATTCTCTCTTCTTTTCTGAAAACCCCCACAAATCTTCACCTTCGCCTGCACAAGATAATGATCAGACATCCCTCCAGTTGCACCTCTCAGCACATTAACATCCAAAAGTCTCTCTTTCGCGTTTGTATCAATTAACACGTAATCCAAAAACGCTCTCTGGCCATCTCTCCTACTTACATACGTATACTTATGTATATCTCGCTTTTTAAACCAGGTATTCCCAATCACCAGTCCTTTTTCAGCACATAAATCTACAAGCTCTTCACCATTTCCACTTACAACACTGAACACCACATGTATACCAATTATTCCCTCAACTGCCACATTACTCACCTTTGCATACAAATCACCCATCACTATAACCCGATCTTGTGTAATAAAAACCACTAACACACTCATTCAGCTGCTCCCAAAACACTTGTCTCTCATGATCTTTCTTCTCATGCCCAGGTGCATAAGCACCAATAATCACCCATCTCTCTCCATCAACTTTCAGTTTTTACCCATATCAATCTAGAGTTTACTTTCTTACACTCTATCACATACTCCCACAACTCCTTATTCAGGAGTAGTACTACTCCTTCCCTTGCTCTTGTCCTCTCACTAACCCTGACTTTACTCCCAAGACATTCCCAAACCACTCTTCCCTTTACCCTTGAGCTTCGTTTCACTCAGAGCCAAAGCATCCAGGTTCCTTTCCTCAAACATACTACCTATATCTCCTTTTTTCTCATCTTGGTTACATCCACACACATTTAGACAACCCAATCTGAGCCTTCGAGGAGGATGAGCACTATGCGCGTGACTCCTTCTTCTGTTTATCCTTTTAGAAAGTTAAAATACAAGGAGGGGAGGGTTTTTGGCCCCCCTTCTCACGTCCCCTTTAGTCGTCTTGTACGACACGTGAGGAATGCGTGGGAAGTATATATAATATATATATATATATATATATATATATATATAAAATATATATATATATATATATATATATTATATATATATATTATATATACACATTATCCCTGGGGATACGGGAGAAAGAATACTTCCCACGTATTCCCTGCGTGTCGTAGAAGGCGAGTAAAAGGGGAGGGAGCGGGGGTCTGGAAATCCTCCCCTCTCATTATTTTTTTTTTGAATTTTCCAAAAGAAGGAACAGAGAAGGTGACCAGGTGAGGATATCTCCTCAAAGGACCAGTCCTCTGTTCTTAGCGCTACCTCCCTAATGCGGGAAATGGCGAATAGTTTGAAGAAGAAGAAGGATATATATATATATATATATATATATATATATATATATATATATATATATATATATATATATATATATATATATATATATATATATTTTTTTTTTTTTTTTTTTTTGCGTTGTGGGACGCAAGAAACAGTCGAAAGAAAGGGCCAACCCACACCCATACACATGTATATACTACGTCCACACACGCAAATATACATACCTACACAGCTTTCCATGGTTACCCCAGACGCTCACATTGCCCGATTCAATCCACTGACAGCACGTCAACCCCGGTATACACATCGCTCCAATTCACTCTATTCCTTGCCCTCCTTTCACCCTCCTGCATGTTCAGGCCCCGATCACACAAAATCTTTTTCACTCCATCTTTCCACCTCCAATTTGGTCTCCCTCTTCTATTCGTTCCCTCCACCTCCGACACATATATTCGCTTGGTCAATCTTTCCTCACTCATTCTCTCCATGTGCCCGAACCATTTCAAAACACCCTCTTCTGCTCTCTCAACCACGCTATTTTTATTTCCACACATCTCTCTTACCCTTACGTTACTTACTCGATCAAACCACCTCACACCACATATTGTCCTCAAACATCTCATTTCCAGCACATCCATCCTCCTGCGCACAACTCTATCCATAGCCCACGTCTCGCAACCATACAACATTGTTGGAACCACTATTCCTTCAAACATACCCATTTTTGCTTTCCGAGATAATGTTCTGGACTTCCACACATTCTTCAAGGCTCCCAGAATTTTCGCCCCCTCCCCCACCCTATGATCCACTTCCGCTTCCAGGGTTCCATCCGCTGCCAGATCCACTCCCAGATATCTAAAACACTTCACTTCCTTCAGTTTTTCTCCATTCAAACTCACATCCCAATTGACTTGACCCTCAACCCTACTGTACCTAATAACCTTGCTCTTATTCACATTTACTCTTAACATTCTTCTTTCACACACTTTACCAAATTCAGTCACCAGCTTCTGCAGTTTCTCACATGAATCAGCCACCAGCGCTGTATCATCAGCGAACAACAACTGACTCACTTCCCAAGCTCTCTCATCCCCAACAGACTTCATACTTGCCCCTCTTTCCAAAACTCTTGCATTCACCTCCCTAACAACCCCATCCATAAACAAATTAAACAACCATGGAGACATCACACACCCCTACCGCAAACCTACATTCACTGAGAACCAATCACTTTCCTCTCTTCCTACACGTACACATGCCTTACATCCTCGATAAAAACTTTTCACTGCTTCTAACAACTTGCCTCCCACACCATATATTCTTAATACCTTCCACAGAGCATCTCTATCAACTCTATCATATGCCTTCTTCAGATCCATAAATGCTACATACAAATCCATTTGCTTTTCTAAGTATTTCTCACATACATTCTTCAAAGCAAACACCTGATCCACACATCCTCTACCACTTCTAAAACCACACTGCTCTTCCCCAATCTGATGCTCTGTACATGCCTTCACCCTCTCAATCAATATCCTCCCATATAATTTACCAGGAATACTCAACAAACTTATACCTCTGTAATTTGAGCACTCACTCTTATCCCCTTTGCCTTTGTACAATGGCACTATGCACGCATTCCGCCAATCCTCAGGCACCTCACCATGAGTCATACATACATTAAATAACCTTACCAACCAGTCAACAATACAGTCACCCCCTTTTTTAATAAATTCCACTGCAATACCATCCAAACCTGCTGCCTTGCCGGCTTTCATCTTCCGCAAAGCTTTTACTACCTCTTCTCTGTTTACCAAATCATCTTCCCTAACCCTCTCACTTTCCACACCACCTCGACCAAAACACCCTATATCTGCCACTCTATCATCAAACACATTCAACAAACCTTCAAAATACTCACTCCATCTCCTTCTCACATCACCACTGCTTGTTATCACCTCCCCATTTGCGCCCTTCACTGAAGTTCCCATTTGCTCCCTTGTCTTACGCACTTTATTTACCTCCTTCCAGAACATCTTTTTATTCTCCCTAAAATTTAATGATACTCTCTCACCCCAACTCTCATTTCCCCTCTTTTTTCACCTCTTGCACCTTTCTCTTGACCTCCTGTCTCTTTCTTTTATACATCTCCCACTCAATTTCATTTTTTCCCTGCAAAAATCGTCCAAATGCCTCTCTCTTCTCTTTCACTAATACTCTTACTTCTTCATCCCACCACTCACTACCCTTTCTAATCAACCCACCTCCCACTCTTCTCATGCCACAAGCATCTTTTGCGCAATCCATCACTGATTCCCTAAATACATCCCATTCTTCCCCCACTCCCCTTACTTCCATTGTTCTCACCTTTTTGCCATTCTGTATCAGTCTCTCCTGGTACTTCCTCACACAAGTCTCCTTCCCAAGCTCACTTACTCTCACCACCCTCTTCACCAGAACATTCACTCTTCTTCTCTGAAAACCCATACAAATCTTCACCTTAGCCTCCACAAGATAATGATCAGACATCCCTCCAGTTGCACCTCTCAGCACATTAACATCCAAAAGTCTCTCTTTCGCGCGCCTGTCAATTAACACGTAATCCAATAACGCTTTTGTACAATGGCACTATGCAAGCATTCCGCCAATCCTCAGGCACCTCACCATGAATCATACATACATTAAATAACCTTACCAACAAGTAAACAATACAGTCACCCCCTTTTTTAATAAATTCCACTGTAATACCATCCAAACCTGATGCCTTGCCGCCTTTCATCATCCGTAAAGCTTTTACTACATCTTCTCTATTTACCAAATCATTTTCCCTAACCCTCTCACTTTGCACACCACCTCGAACAAAACAGCCTATATCTGCAACTCTATCATCAAACACATTGAACAAACCTTCAAAATACTCACTCCATCTCCTTCTCACATCACCACTACTTGTTATCACCTCCCAATTAGCCCCCTTCACTGAAGATCCCATTTGCTCCCTTGTCTTACGCACTTTATTTACCTCCTTCCAAAACATCTTTTTTTTCCACCTGAAATTTAATGATACTCTCTCACCGCAAATCTCATTTGCCCTCTTTTTCACCTCTTACACCTTTCTTTTGACCTCCTTCCTCTTTCTTTTATAACTCTCCCACTCAATTGCATTTTTTCCCTGCAAAAATCGTCCAAATGCCTCTCTCTTATCTTTCACTAATAATCTTACCTCTTCATCTCACCACTAACTACCTTTTCTCATCAACCCACCTCCCACGCTTCTCATGCCACAAGCATCTTTTGCGCAATCCATCACTGCTTCCCTGAATACATCCCATTCCTCCCCCACTCCCCTTACCTCCTTTGTTCTCACCTTTTTCCATTCTGTACTCAGTCTCTCCTGGTACTTCCTCACACAAGTCTCCTTCCCAGGCTCACTTACCCTCACCACTCTCTTCACCCCAACATTCTCTCTTCTTTTCTGAAAACCCCCACAAATCTTCACCTTCGCCTGCACAAGATAATGATCAGACATCCCTCCAGTTGCACCTCTCAGCACATTAACATCCAAAAGTCTCTCTTTCGCGTTTGTATCAATTAACACGTAATCCAAAAACGCTCTCTGGCCATCTCTCCTACTTACATACGTATACTTATGTATATCTCGCTTTTTAAACCAGGTATTCCCAATCACCAGTCCTTTTTCAGCACATAAATCTACAAGCTCTTCACCATTTCCACTTACAACACTGAACACCACATGTATACCAATTATTCCCTCAACTGCCACATTACTCACCTTTGCATACAAATCACCCATCACTATAACCCGATCTTGTGTATAAAAACCACTAACACACTCATTCAGCTGCTCCCAAAACACTTGTCTCTCATGATCTTTCTTCTCATGCCCAGGTGCATAAGCACCAATAATCACCCATCTCTCTCCATCAACTTTCAGTTTTACCCATATCAATCTAGAGTTTACTTTCTTACACTCTATCACATACTCCCACAACTCCTTATTCAGGAGTAGTACTACTCCTTCCCTTGCTCTTGTCCTCTCACTAACCCCTGACTTTACTCCCAAGACATTCCCAAACCACTCTTCCCCTTTACCCTTGAGCTTCGTTTCACTCAGAGCCAAAGCATCCAGGTTCCTTTCCTCAAACATACTACCTATATCTCCTTTTTTCTCATCTTGGTTACATCCACACACATTTAGACAACCCAATCTGAGCCTTCGAGGAGGATGAGCACTATGCGCGTGACTCCTTCTTCTGTTTATCCTTTTAGAAAGTTAAAATACAAGGAGGGGAGGGTTTTTGGCCCCCTTCTCACGTCCCCTTTAGTCGTCTTGTACGACACGTGAGGAATGCGTGGGAAGTATATATATATATATATATATATATATATATATATATATATATATATATATATATATATATATATATATATATATATATATATATATATACACATTATCCCTGGGGATACGGGAGAAAGAATACTTCCCACGTATTCCCTGCGTGTCGTAGAAGGCGAGTAAAAGGGGAGGGAGCGGGGGTCTGGAAATCCTCCCCTCTCATTATTTTTTTTTTGAATTTTCCAAAAGAAGGAACAGAGAAGGTGACCAGGTGAGGATATCTCCTCAAAGGACCAGTCCTCTGTTCTTAGCGCTACCTCCCTAATGCGGGAAATGGCGAATAGTTTGAAGAAGAAGAAGGATATATATATATATATATATATATATATATATATATATATATATATATATATATATATATATATATATATATATATATATTTTTTTTTTTTTTTTTTTTTTGCGATGTAGCGCAAGGAAACAGTCGAAAGAAAGGGCTCAACCCACACCCATACACATGTATATACTTACGTCCACACACGCAAATATACATACCTACACAGCTTTCCATGGTTAACCCCAGACGCTTCACATGCCCCGATTCAATCCACTGACAGCACGTCAACCCCGGTATACCACATCGCTCCAATTCACTCTATTCCTTGCCCTCCTTTCACCCTCCTGCATGTTCAGGCCCCGATCACACAAAATCTTTTTCACTCCATCTTTCCACCTCCAATTTGGTCTCCCTCTTCTCCTCGTTCCCTCCACCTCAGACACATATATCCTCTTGGTCAATCTTTCCTCACTCATTCTCTCCATGTGCCCAAACCATTTCAAATCACCCTCTTCTGCTCTCTCAACCACGCTCTTTTTATTTCCACACATCTCTCTTACCCTTACGTTACTTACTCGATCAAACCACCTCACACCACACATTGTCCTCAAACATCTCATTTCCAGCACATCCATCCTCCTGCGCACAACTCTATCCATAGCCCACGCCTCGAAACCATACAACATTGATGGAACCACTATTCCTTCAAACATACCCATTTTTGCTTTCCGAGATAATGTTCTCGACTTCCACACATTCTTCAAGGCTCCCAGAATTTTCGCCCCCTCCCCCACCCTATGATCCACTTCCGCTTCCATGGTTCCATCCGCTGCCAGATCCACTCCCAGATATCTAAAACACTTCACTTCCTCCAGTTTTTCTCCATTCAAACTCACCTCCCAATTGACTTGACCCTATTGTACCTAATAACCTTGCTCTTATTCACATTTACTCTTAACTTTCTTCTTTCACACACTTTACCAAACTCAGTCACCGGCTTCTGCAGTTTCTCACATGAATCAGCCACCAGCGCTGTATCATCGGCGAACAACAACTGACTCACTTCCTAAGCTCTCTCATCCCCAACAGACTTCATACTTGCCCCTCTTTCCAAAACTCTTGCATTCACCTCCCTAACAACCCCATCCATAAACATATTAAACAACCATGATAAACAAGCCATCACACACCCCTGCCGCAAACCTACATTCACTGAGAACCAATCACTTTCCTCTCTTCCTACACGTACACATGCCTTACATCCTCGATAAAAACTTTTCACTGCTTCTAACAACTTGCCTCCCACACCATATATTTTTAATACCTTCCACAGAGCATCTCTATCAACTCTATCATATACCTTCTCCAGATCCATAAATGCTACATACAAATCCATTTGCTTTTCTAAGTATTTCTCACATACATTCTTCAAAGCAAACACCTGATCCACACATCCTCTACCACTTCTGGAACCACACTGTTCTTCCCCAATCTGATGCTCTGTACATGCTTTCACCCTCTCAATCAATACCCTCCCATATAATTTACCATATATATATATATATATATATATATATATATATATATATATATATATATATATATATATATATATATATATATATATATATATATATATATATAAATATATATCCTTGGGGATAGGGGAGAAAGAATATTTCCCACGCATTCCCTGCGTGTCGTAGAAGGCGACTAAAAGGGGATGGAGTTGGGGCTGGAAATCCTCCTCTCTTTTTTTTTTTTGATTTTCCAAAAAAACTAACAGAGAAGGGGGCCAGGTGAGGATGTTCCCTCAGAGGCCCAGTTGTCTGTTCTTAACGCTACCTTGCTGATGCGGGAAATGGCGAATAGTTTGAAAAAAAAAATATATATATATATATGTATATATATATATATATATATATATATATATATATATATATATATATATATATATATATATATATATATATATATATATATATATATATATATATATATATATATATATATATATATATATATATATATATATGGGAACTTCAGTGAAGGGCGCAAATGGGGAGGTGATAACAAGTAGTAGTGATGTGAGAAGGAGATGGATTGAGTATTTTGAAGGTTTGTTGAATGTGTTTGGTGATAGGGTGGCAGATATAGGGTGTTTTGGTCGAGGTGGTGTGCAAAGTGAGAGGGTTAGGGAAAATGATTTGGTAAACAGAGAAGAGGTAGTAAAACCTTTGCGGAAGATGAAAGCCAACAAGGCAGCAGGTTTGGATGGTATTGCAGTGGAATTTATTAAAAAAGGGTGTGATTGTATTATTGACTGGTTGGTAAGGTTATTTAATGTATGTATGACTCATGGTGAGGTGCCTGAGGATTGGCGGAATGCGTGCATAGTGCCATTGTACAAAGGCAAAGGGGATAATAGTGAGTGCTCAAATTACAGAGGTATAAGTCTGTTGAGTATTCCTGGTAAATTATATTGGAGGGTATTGATTGAGAGGGTGAAGGCATGTACAGAGCATCAGATTGGGGAAGAGCAGTGTGGTTTCAGAAGTGGTAGAGGATGTGTGGATCAGGTGTTTGCTTTGAAGAATGTATGTGAGAAATACTTAGAAAAGCAAATGGATTTGTATGTAGCATTTATGGATCTGGAGAAGGCATATGACAGAGTTGATAGAGATGCTCTGTGGAAGGTATTAAGAATATATGGTGTGGGAGGCAGGTTGTTAGAAGCAGTGAAAAGTTTTTATCGAGGATGTAAGGCATGTGTACGTGTAGGAAGAGAGGAAAGTGATTAGTTCTCAGTGAATGTAGGTTTTTGGCAGGGGTGTGTGATGTCTCCATGGTTGTTTAATTTGTTTATGGATGTGGTTGTTTGGGAGGTGAATGCAAGAGTTTTGGAAAGAGCAGCAAGCTTGAAGTCTGTTGGGGATGAGAGAGCTTGGGAAGTGAATCAGTTGTTGTTCGCTGATGATACAGCGCTGGTCGCTGATTCATGTTAAGAACTGCAGAAGCTGGTGACTGAGTTTGTTAAAGTGTGTGAAAGAAGAAAGTGAAGAGTAAATGTGAATAAGAGCAGGGTTATTAGGTACAGTAGGGTTGAGGGTCAAGTCAATTGGGAGGTAAGTTTGAATGGAAAAAAACTGGAGGAAGTACAGTGTTTTAGATATCTGGGAGTGGATCTGGCAGCGGTTGGAACCATGGAGGCGGAAGTGGATCATAGTGTGGGGGAGGGGGCGAAAATCCTGGGAGCCTTGAAGAATGTGTGGAAGTCGAGAACATTATCTCGGAAAGCAAAAATGGGTATGTTTGAAGGAATAGTGGTTCCAACAATGTTGTATGGTTTCGAGGCGTGGGCTATGGATAGAGTTTTGCGCAGGAGGATGGATGTGCTGGAAATGAGATGTTTGAGGACAATGTGTGGTGTGAGGTGGCTTGATCGAGTAAGTAACTTAAGGGTAAGAGAGATGTGTGGAAATAAAAAGAGCGTGGTTGATAGAGCAGAAGAAGGTGTTTTGAAATGGTTTGGGCACATGAAGAGAATGAGTGAGGAGAGATTGACCAAGAGGATATATGTGTCGGAGGTGTAGGGAACGAGAAATGGGAGACCAAATTGGAGGTGGAAAGAAGGAGTGAAAAAGATTTTGTGTGATCGGGGCCTGAACATGCAGGAGGGTGAAAGGAGGGCAAGGAATAGAGTGAATTGGATCGATATGGTATGCCGGGGTTGACATACTGTCAGTGGATTGAATCAGGGCATGTGAAGCGGCTGGGGTAAGCCATGGAAAGCTGTGTAGGTATGTATATTTGCGTGTGTGGACGTATGTATATACATGTGTATGGGGGTGGGTTGGGCCATTTCTTTCGTCTGTTTCCTTGCGCTACCTCGCAAACGCGGGAGACAGCGACAAAGAAAAAAAAATGATATATATATATATATATATATATATATATATATATATATATATATATATATATATATATATATATATATATATATAGAGGATGTTTGGATCAGGTGTTTGCTTTGAAGAATGTATGTGAGAAATACTTAGAAAAGCAAATGGATTTGTATGTAGCATTTATGGATCTGGAAAAGGCATATGATAGAGTTGATAGAGATGCTCTGTGGAAGGTATTAAGAATATATGGTGTGGGAGGCAAGTTGTTAGAAGCAGTGAAAAGTTTTTATCGAGGATGTAAGGCATGTGTACGTGTAGGAAGAGATGAAAGTGATTGGTTCTCAGTGAATGTAGGTTTGCGGCAGGGGTGTTTGATGTCTCCATGGTTGTTTAATTTGTTTATGGATGGGGTTGTTAGGGAGGTGAATGCAAGAGTTTTGGAAAGAGGGGCAAGTATGAAGTCTGTTGGGGATGAGAGAGCTTGGGAAGTGAGTCAGTTGTTGTTCGCTGATGATACAGCGCTGGTGGCTGATTCATGTGAGAAACTGCAGAAGCTGGTGACTGAGTTTGGTAAAGTGTGTGGAAGAAGAAAGTTAAGAGTAAATGTGAATAACAGCAAGGTTATTAGGTACAGTAGGGTTGAGGGTCAAGTCAATTGGGAGGTGAGTTTGAATGGAGGAAAACTGGAGGAAGTGAAGTGTTTTAGATATCTGTGAGTGGATCTGGCAGCGGATGGAACCATGGAAGCGGAAGTGGATCATAGAGTGGGGGAGGTGGCGAAAATTCTGGGAGCCTTGAAGAATGTGTGGAAGTCGAGAACATTATCTCGGAAAGCAAAAATGGGTATGTTTGAAGGAATAGTGGTTCCAACAATGTTGTATGGTTGCGAGGCGTGGGCTATGGATAGAGTTGTGCGCAGGAAGATGGATGTGCTGGAAATGAGATGTTTGAGGACAATGTGTGGTGTGAGGTGGTTTGATCGAGTAAGTAACGTAAGGGTAAGAGAGATGTGTGGAAATAAAAAGAGCGTGGTTGAGAGAGCCGAAGAGGGTGTTTTGAAATGGTTTGGGCACATGGAGAGAATGAGTGAGGAAAGATTGACCAAGATAATATATGTGTCGGATGTGGAGGGAACGAGGAGAAGTGAGAGACCAAATTGGAGGTGGAAAGATGGAGTGAAAAAGATTTTGTGTGATCGGGGCCTGAACATGCAGGAGGGTGAAACGAGGGCAAGGAATAGAGAGAATTGGAGGGATGTGGTATACCGGGGTTGACGTGCTGTCAGTGGATTGAATCAAGGCATGTGAAGCGTCTGGGGTAAACCATGGAAAGCTGTGTAGGTATGTATATTTGCGTGTGTGGACGTCTGTATATACATGTGTATAGGGGTGGGTTGGGCCATTTCTTTCGTCTGTTTCCTTGCGCTACATCGCAAACGCGGGAGACAGCGACAAAGCAAAAAAAAAAAAAAAAAGATATATATATATATATATATATATATATATATATATATATATATATATATATATATATATATATATGTATATATATATATATATATATATATATATATATATATATATATATATATATATATATATATATATATATACATATATATATATATATATATATATATATATATATATATATATATAGATAGATAGATAGATAGATAGATAGATAGATAGATATAGATATAGATAAGGTATGTCTTGTACGGTAGTGTAACTACTCTCATCGCCTAGGATCTACTTATCCACCATCTTCACACTACCATCCTTTCCTCTCTTACTGTTAGGCTATACCTTTCAGCTGCACATAAGAAATAGATACATATATTTATCAAGTAAATCATCTTCATTGCCGTGTTTAAGTCCTTTATATATATATATATATATATATATATATATATATATATATATATATATATATATATATATATATATATATATATATATATATATATATATATATATATATACATATATATATATATATTTATATATATATATGTATATATATATATATATATATATATATATATATATATATATATATATATATATATATATATATATATATATATATATATATATATATATATATATATATATATATATATATATATATATATATATATATCACTGTCATCCCAGACACATCATCGATATTTTAATGATTACATCCCAGCCATACAAGTTACTACACCTATAGTCCCCTTACCTCATAGATCCGGGTACCGTATATAAGTAAGTTTTCTGGCTTTCGCTGTCGTCTCCTTATTTCCCCGTCTATATCTGCTGAAGTCTGACCTTTTATTCTGCAGATTTGGTCACATAATATCCACAAAACACCATCCAACAAATAGACGCTTTACTGAGACGGATCAACACTCATCCCAGCGTGTGGATGCTCATCCCTACCTTACTACTTCCTTGTAACAGGGGAAGAAGGACAGAGCAGCTTTAACCTGATGGAAGGAGTGTGTGTCTGTGCTCTGCATATAAACAGTGACATGCAATCGTCGCTTGCCTTGCACTGTGTTGGGAATCAGAATTTATGTTGACAGATGATTTCAACATAATTTACAACAGGGTAGTGGGAGAATGTATGAGGCAGGCAAGACGTGGGGAGGGAGCGAATTCTACAATTTAGAATTGCAAGTGATAGATAATGAATAAAATGAGAGTGTTTTACTGAATTATTGTTCTGCTGTATTGGTGGTGGTGGTGGTGGGGTGGGGGGTGGGGGGACGGTTGGACTCATACAATTGTTTGATGGTAAACATATACTCAGGAGATCTTTCGAGATGAAAATGTTAGTAAAATATAGCAGGTCAGACTGAACAACTGATGACTCGTGGGAGTGATAAATGATGCAGTGGACGGCGCCGGATTGACTCAGTCAAGAGGCACTAGGCAGATATATGGTGCATCTCCCAGTTGTGACAACAGTACTCTGGACGGGGACGTATTGTAGGTACGATATAGGAAGCAGATGCTTTCTCTAGCATTTCTTATTCTGTCAGAAATAACGTGTCTACAAGAAGGGTCATGGTCGATGGTTCAACGAAAAAAAAAAAAAAATATTGAGAGCAAGTATCACGTGTCTGTATATTCTGGTGTGTGTGATTATCAATTTTGTGTTACGGGGACAGTTTTAACCCGTCTTGCCCAGCCTCGTGATCCTGTACATATACCAGGTTGATGTGCTTCCAAGTCTGGTTGGTTGTGAGCCCGCTGTCTTGCCCTGTGAATCTGTGATTACGAATTTGTAGTTACCTTTTATGCAATGCTTTCTCCACTATTATGCAACTTTTCCTAACCCTTTAAGCTTTCAGGATTCATGATTACATCAATTAGTTTATAATATTCATCTACTATTCTTGTAGTAAGAAGAATTTTCTTAGATTTTTGTAACACTTGACTTCCATGGTTTTTTATCATGGCCTCTGGTTGTTCTACTCTTGCATTTTTGAAATAACTGCACCTCCCTTACTTGTTCAAAACCTTAATGTTATGATCAAGTTACTCTTTCATCCTGTCTCTTCCATGGTCATATTTATGGTTACGAAACTCTCTTCGTAACTCTGTTGTCTCAGTTTTGTTACTATCTTTGTTGTCCTTCTCTGGACTTCATTAGTTTCCAGTACTTTTTTAAGTGCGGTGAAATAACATGAAAGAAATATTCAGGATGTGGTCTAGTTTACAGTTGTTCTCCCTTACAATGCTCTTAGGTTAGGGCGCTGTCAACAAATGAGGAACAATGTCAATACCCAGGTTCCATCCAGACATTCTTGCGACATGATTCCTTGTAGATAGTACTCGTATCGGGGTCTTCCTTCATTGTGTTCCATACTCGTTAATTTGTACTTTACTCGGGTTAAATTTCATCAATCATGCATCAGACCAACTTTGGAGGATATCTAGGTCCACTTATAAGTTAATCCAATCCTCATCACTCCTTACTCTCCTAATCATATATCATCAGCCTCATCTGGCTAGTAATTCACATAGATTATGTTTACAGGATGAAGCCCTCTGGCATGACACAGGGGAACCCAACTAATTTCGAGACAGCTTCTCTGACTTGTGTCATTTGTTCACTTCCACTAATGTAATTATTTTGTCAATGGAAGGAGCCCTCCCTTGTTCTTGCCCGAAGATCCATCTTCTTTACCAGCTTCCTACGTGACGGAGCGTCAAATACTTTCTGACAAACCAACGACTTTCATAAAACCCTAAGAGGTTTGTTACGAATGACTTTCTTTCCTTGAATCCATTTGTTTCATACTCAGGTATTTTCTTCTTTGAAGACGTTTATCCATTCGTCCCTGATCACACTTGCCAGAGAGACTAATCTGTAACACAGCACAACTTCCCAGCCTTCTAAAACACAAGCATGACTTGCCGTCCCTCCTCCAGTAACATATTGAAGATGATGTGAAGTATATATTCAGCACATATAGAGAAATTGTATCGTGACAGTTAACCTGATATGGGTCAAGGCCCTTGAGCAGTCTCTTCTTTTTCAGAAATTCTATGTTTCCCAAGACCTCCTTCCCCATCCCACCTATGTTCTCTTCCAGTGCGATAACACTTGAAGTTGTCATTCAGTTCCCCTCCTGTATATACTTCTTCCTCTACACTTCGTCCTTCTGAATTCCTTGGCCTAATAATTTACTCGTGATAATTCTATGGAAAAGTTTTGGATTGTCCCCTTTCTTATCTGTAACATTCTCCTCAAGTCTATTTTTTCCTCATTTCTTATCCTACTATTCTCATTGTTATCTTTCATAATCTTCAGGTGTTTGCTGACTATTTTGCTGTCTGTATCTCCACCACAGTACAACAATAACCTCTTTTGCTTTTCGACACGTTCACTTAAATAAATAGATTTCCGTTTTTCGCTTTTTACCATATATCTGTATTTTGTTACCAAAGGCGTCCATGTTCCTATTCCTTCAATATAAATTTCATCGAGTCCTTAGTAATAGTTATCTGTAGCATGTATACAAATTTCCTTTTCCAAATTTACATTTACAAGAAAATTCTTTATTTCTGTGTAGTTGCCATACTCTTTGAGTATGGTTATCTCCTTCATAACTTTAAGTTCTCATTTATCACATAAACAAACTCATTCATTACATGACTATTTTTCCGACACGGTTTATCATGTATGATATTTTCAATTTCCTTACTACTTTGTGCCAAGGTAAGATCTGGTTATACTGCTGTATCAGCCACTATGGTTCTCGTGTGATCAGTAACATGAGGGTTCAAGGTAGTGTTCTGTATACGTTGTGAAAACTTGTGTGTCCCTGACTGTCTTTCTCCACATGTATGTTAATTCTCTCACTAAAACTGTCAGATGTGGTATAGATGATGATTGATCAGAGTTTGGGGCACCAGCGTGCTTCGTGCCTCCTAATAGGTTCTCTCAAAGGGATCATACCTTTTTCTACAGCTTTTCTAGCGGCCTCTTTTGTATGTTGGATGAAGACCGTTGAGGGTGGTATAGGAAGGCATGAAGGATTTCTAGATTTTTAAGTGACAGAGCATTCAAATTTCCTGAGTCTTCTAAGATACTAGAGATGATTGATGAAGGGTATGATGACAGTGCTCACGTGTTTCTTTCAGCTAAGAGCATCGTCCAGAGTGACACAGGAAGTTTGGTGGGGTGAACAACCTGTAGAGAGCTGAAACCTTGTAAACTGTACTGGATGGGACAGTTTGTAGGCTAGGATTATGTTCGTGAAAACGGTTTTGGTTTGATTATCGATAATGAGGTTGGGTTTTGTCCGTTCAAAATTATGTCACTGTTGATAAGCCTCTACAACCCTACAAACTCAACCTCACTTCCACCAAGTAATGATCAGACATCGTACCCGCTGCCAATCTCAATAGATTCACATCCAAGAGTCTCTACTTTATACGCCTATCAATTAGCACGTAATCCATTTACGCCCCCTTATCATTTTTTCCACTTAACAGGTTTCCCAGTCATCAGTTCATTTTACAGCTCACTGCTCAACAAGCTGTTCAGTATTCTTGTTAATAATACTAGGCATCATATGGTATACCAGCAACTGCCAGAATATCCACCTCGCATTCGAAAACCCATCACTAATACTCAACCCTTACATCAAAGTGTTGACGCACTCGCTTGTCTCCTCCCAAAACACTCCCCTTTCTTCCGTTCTACTCTCATTTACACGTACATAAGCGCTGACAATCACCCATCTCTCGAAATCTACTATCATTTTCATTCACATCAATCTGAGTTTCACTACCTTAAACTCATCCACGTACTCTCACAACTCCCTCTTGAGAAGCAGAGCTACCCCTCCTTTAGGTTTGGCCATCTCATTAACACGCAAATTTAACCTTAAGACATTCCGAAGTCATTCACTCTCCTCCCCTTTCAGCTATTTTTTTTTATTTCAGAGCCAAAACGTGCTAGTTTCTCTCCTCAATCATACTACCAACATATCCCACCTTCTCATGTACATTTCATCCAAATAAATTCAGACACTCCATGGAATAAATGTGAAGAATTCTTTCACCCGTCTCCATATATGTACACGGGAAACCGCACACAAGTATAATATATATATATATAAATATATATATATATATATATATATATTATATATATATATATATATATATATATATATATATATATATATATATATATATATATATATATATATCTTTTTTTTTTCTTTTTGTTTGTCGCTGTCTCCCGCGTTTGCGAGGTAGCGCAAGGAAACAGACGAAAGAAATGGCACAACCCACCCCCATACACATGTATATACATACGTCCACACACGCAAACATACATACCTACACAGCTTTCCATGGTTTACCCCAGACGCTTCACATGCCCTGATTCAATCCACTGACAGCACGTCAACCCCGGTATACCACATCGATCCAATTCACTCTATTCCTTGCCCTCCTTTCACCCTCCTGCATGTTCAGGCCCCAATCACACAAAATCTTTTTCACTCCATCTTTCCACCTCCAATTTGGTCTCCCACTTCTCGTTCCCTCCACCTCCGACATATATATCCTCTTGGTCAATTTTTCCTCACTCATTCTCTCCATGTGCCCAAACCATTTCAAAACACCCTCTTCTGCTCTCTCAACCACGCTCTTTTTATTTCCACACATCTCTCATACCCTTACGTTACTAACTCGATCAAACCACCTCACACCACACATTGTCCTCAAACATCTCATTTCCAGCACATCCATCCACCTGCGCACAACTCTATCCATAGCCTACGCCTCGCAACCATACAACATTGTTGGAACCACTATTCCTTCAAACATACCCATTTTTGCTTTCCGAGATAATGTTCTCGACTTCCACACATTCCTCAAGGCTGCCAGAATTTTCGCCCCCTCCCCCACCCTATGATCCACTTCCGCTTCCATGGTTCCATCCGCTGCCAGATCCACTCACAGATATCTAAAACACTTTACTTCCTCCAGTTTTTCTCCATTCAAACTTACCTCCCAATTGATTGACCCTCAACCCTACTGTACCTAATAACCTTGCTCTTATTCATATTTACTCTTAATTTTCTTCTTTCATACACTTTACCAAACTCAGTCACCAGCTTCTGCAGTTTCTCACATGAATCAGCCACCAGCGCTGTATCATCAGCGAACAACAAATGACTCACTTCCCAAGCTCTCTCATCCCCAACAGACTTCATACTTGCCCCTCTTTCCAAAACTCTTGCATTCACCTCCCTAACAACCCCATCCATAAACAAATTAAACAACCATGGAGACATCACACACCCCTGCCGCAAACCTACATTCACTGAGAACCAATCACTTTCCTCTCTTCCTACACGTACACATGCCTTACATCCTCGATAAAAACTTTTCACTGCT
>NC_092242.1:34007720-34035220 GCF_036320965.1 Panulirus ornatus
TGTTCAGGCCCCGATCACACAAAATCTTTTTCACTCCATCTTTCCACCTCCAATTTGGTCTCCCTCTTCTCCTCGTTCCCTCCACCTCCGACACATATATCCTCTTGGTCAATCTCTCCTCACTCATTCTCTCCATGTGCCCAAACCATTTCAAAACACCCTCTTCTGCTCTCTCGACCACGCTCTTTTTATTTCCACACATCTCTCTCACCCTTACGTTACTTACTCGATCAAACCACCTCACACCACACATTGTCCTCAAACATCTCATTTCCAGCACATCCATCCTCCTGCGCACATCTCTATCCATAGCCCACGCCTCGCAACCATACAGCATTGTTGGAACCACTATTCCCTCAAACATACCCATTTTTGCTTTCCGAGATAATGTTCTCGACTTCCACACATTTTTCAAGGCTCCCAAAATTTTCGCCCCCTCCCCCACCCTATGATCCACTTCCGCTTCCATGGTTCCATCCGCTGACAGATCCACTCCCAGATATCTAAAACACTTCACTTCCTCCAGTTTTTCTCCATTCAAACTCACCTCCCAATTGACTTGACCCTCACCCCTACTGTACCTAATAACCTTGCTCTTATTCACATTTACTCTCAACTTTCTTCTTCCACACACTTTACCAAACTCAGTCACCAGCTTCTGCAGTTTCTCACATGAATCAGCCACCAGCGCTGTATCATCAGCGAACAACAATTGACTCACTTCCCAAGCTCTCTCATCCCCAACAGACTTCATACTTGCCCCTCTTTCCAGGACTCTTGCATTTACCTCCCTTACAACCCCATCCATAAACAAATTAAACAACCATGGAGACATCACACACCCCTGCCGCAAACCTACATTCACTGAGAACCAATCACTTTCCTCTCTTCCTACACGTACACATGCCTTACATCCTCGATAAAAACTTTTCACTGCTTCTAACAACTTGCCTCCCACACCATATATTCTTAATACCTTCCACAGAGCATCTCTATCAACTCTATCATATGCCTTCTCCAGATCCATAAATGCTACATACAAATCCATTTGCTTTTCTAAGTATTTCTCACATACATTCTTCAAAGCAAACACCTGATCCACACATCCATATATATATATATATATATATATATATATATATGTATATATATATATATATATATATATATATATATATATATATATATATATATATATATATATATATATATATATATATATATATATATATATATATATATATATATATATATATATATATATATATATGTTTCTTACATTTTTCATTTGCATATATATGTATGTGTGTGTGTGTGTATATGTGCGTATGTATGTGTATGTATGTGTATGTGTATATGTATATATATGTGTATATTATCCCTGGCGATAGGGGTGAAAGAATACTTCCCACGTATTCCTCGCGTGTCGTAGAAAGCGACTAGAGGGGACGGGAGCGGGGGGCCAGAAATCGTCCCCTCCTTGTATTAACTTTCTAAAATGGGAAACAGAAGAAGGAGTCACGTGGGGAGTGCTCATCCTCCTCGAAGGCTCAGAGTGGGGTGCCTAAATGTGTGTGGATGTAACCAAGATGTGAAAAAAGGAGAGATAGGTAGTATGTTTGAGGAAGGGAACCTGGATGTTTTGGCTCTGAGTGAAACGAAGCTCAAGGGTAAAGGGGAAGAGTAGTTTGGGAATGTCTGGGGAGTAAAGTCAGGGGTTAGTGAGAGGACAAGAGCAAAGGAAGGAGTAGCAATACTCCTGAAACAGGAGTTGTGGGAGTATGTGATAGAATGTAAGAAAGTAAATTCTCGATTAATATGGGTAAAACTGAAAGTTGATGGAGAGAGGTGGGTGATTATTGGTGCATATGCACCTGGGCAAGAGAAGAAAGATCATGAGAGGCAAGTGTTTTGGGAGCAGCTGAATGAGTGTGTTAGTGGTTTTGATGCACGAGACCGGGTTATAGTGATGGGTGATTTGAATGCAAAGGTGAGTAATGTGGCAGTTGAGGGAAAAATTGGTATACATGGGGTGTTCAGTGTTGTAAATGGAAATGGTGAAGAGCTTGTAGATTTATGTGCTGAAAAAGGACTGATGATTGCGAATACCTGGTTTAAAAAGCGAGATATACATAAGTATACTTATGTAAGTAGAAGAGATGGCCAGAGAGCGTTATTGGATTACGTGTTAATTGACAGGCGTGCGAAAGAGAGACTTTTGGATGTTAATGTGCTGAGAGGTGCAACTGGATGGATGTCTGATCATTATCTTGTGGAGGCTAAGGTGAAGATTTGTATGGGTTTTCAGAAAAGAAGAGTGAATGTTGGGGTGAAGAGGGTGGTGAGAGTAAGTGAGCTTGGGAAGGAGACCTGTGTGAGGATGTACCAGGAGAGACTGAGTTCAGAATGGAAAAAGGTGAGAACAATGGATGTAAGGGGAGTAGGGGAGGAATGGGATGTATTTAGGGAATCAGTGATGGATTGCGCAAAAGATGCTTGTGGCATGAGAAGAGTGGGAGGTGGGTTGATTAGAAAGGGTAGTGAGTGGTGGGATGAAGAAGTAAGAGTATTAGTGTAAGAGAAGAGAGAGGCATTTGGACGATTTTTGCAGGGAAAAAATGCAATTGAGTGGGAGATGTATAAATGAAAGAGACAGGAGGTCAAAAGAAAGGTGCAAGAGGTGAAAAAAAGGGCAAATGAGAGTTGGGGTGAGAGAGTATCATTAAATTTTAGGGAGAATAAAAAGATGTTCTGGAAGGAGGTAAATAAAGTGCGTAAGACAAGGGAGCAAATGGGAACTTCAGTGAAGGGCGCAAATGGGGAGGTGATAACAAGTAGTGGTGATGTGAGAAGGAGATGGAGTGAGTATTTTGAAGGTTTGTTGAATGTGTTTGATGATAGAGTGGCAGATATAGGGTGTTTTGGTCGAGGTGGTGTGCAAAGTGAGAGGGTTAGGGAAAATGATTTGGTAAACAGAGAAGAGGTAGTGAAAGCTTTGCGGAAGATGAAAGCCGGCAAGGCAGCAGGTTTGGATGGTATTGCAGTGGAATTTATTAAAAAAGGGGGTGACTGTATTGTTGACTGGTTGGTAAGGTTATTTAATGTATGTATGACTCATGGTGAGGTGCCTGAGGATTGGCGGAATGCGTGCATAGTGCCATTGTACAAAGGCAAAGGGGATAAGAGTGAGTGCTCAAATTACAGAGGTATAAGTTTGTTGAGTATTCCTGGTAAATTATATGAGAGGGTATTGATTGAGAGGGTGAAGGCATGTACAGAGCATCAGATTGGGGAAGAGCAGTGTGGTTTCAGAAGTGGTAGAGGATGTGTGGATCAGGTGTTTGCTTTGAAGAATGTATGTGAGAAATACTTAGAAAAGCAAATGGATTTGTATGTAGCATTTATGGATCTGGAGAAGGCATATGATAGAGTTGATAGAGATGCTCTGTGGAAGGTATTAAGAGTATATGGTGTGGGAGGAAAGTTGTTAGAAGCAGTGAAAAGTTTTTATCCAGGATGTAAGGCATGTGTACGTGTAGGAAGAGAGGAAAGTGATTGGTTCTCAGTGAATATAGGTTTACGGCAGGGGTGTGTGATGTCTCCATGGTTGTTTAATTTGTTTATGGATGGGGTTGTTAGGGAGGTAAATGCAAGAGTTTTGGAAAGAGGGGCAAGTATGAAGTCTGTTGGGGATGAGAGAGCTTGGGAAGTGAGTCAGTTGTTGTTCGCTGATGATACAGCGCTGGTGGCTGATTCATGTGTGAAACTGCAGAAGCTGGTGACTGAGTTTGGTAAAGTGTGTGGAAGAAGAAAGTTAATAGTAAATGTGAATAAGAGCAAGGTTATTAGGTACAGTAGGGTTGAGGGTCAAGTCTATTGGGAGGTGAGTTAGAATGGAAAAAACTGGAGAAAGTGAAGTGTTTTAGATATCTGGGAGTGGATCTGGCAGCGGATGGAACCATGGAAGCAGAAGTGGATCATAGGGTGGGGGAGGGGGCGAAAATTCTGGGGGCCTTGAAGAATGTGTGGAAGTCGAGAACATTATCTCGGAAAGCAAAAATGGGTATGTTTCAAGGAATAGTGGTTCCAACAATGTTGTATGGTTGCGAGGCGTGGGCTATGGATAGAGTTGTGCGCAGGAGGATGGATGTGATGGAAATGAAATGTTTGAGGACAATGTGTGGTGTGAGGTGGTTTGATCGAGTGAGTAACGTAAGGGTAAGAGAGATATGTGGAAATAAAAAGAGCGTGGTTGAGAGAGCAGAAGAGGGTGTTTTGAAGTGGTTTGAGCACATGGAGAGAATGAGTGAGGAAAGATTGACCAAGAGGATATGTGTGTCGGAGGTGGAGGGAACAAGGAAAAGAGGGAGACCAAATTGAAGGTGGAAAGATGGAGTGAAAAAGATTTTGTGTGATCCGGGCCTGAATATGCAGGAGGGTGAAAGGAGGGCAAGGAATAGAGTGAATTGGAGCGATGTGGTACACCGGGGTTGACGTGAGGTCAGTGGATTGAATCAAGGCATGTGAAGCGTCTGGGGTAAACCATGGAAAGCTGTGTAGGTATGTATATTTACGTGTGTGGACGTATTTATATACATGTGTATGGGGGAATGGGCTGGGCCATTTCTTTCGTCTGTTTCCTTGCGCTACCTCGCAAACGCGGGAGAGAGCGACAAAGTATAATAAAAAAAAAAATATATATATATATATATATATATATATATATATATATATATATATATATATATATATATATATATATATATATATATATATATATATGGAGCGGGGGGCTGAAAATCCTCCCCTCTCGTTTTTCTTTTTTAATTTTCCAAAAGAAGGAACAGAGGGGGCCAGGTGAGGATATTCCAAAAAAGGCCCAGTCCTCTGTTCGTAACGCTACCTCGCGAACCCGGGAAATGGCAAATAGTTTAAAAAAAAAAAAACATATATATATATATATACATATATATATATATATTTATATATATATATATAAATATATATATATATACATATATATATATATATATATATATATATATATATATATATATATATATATATATATATATATATATATATATATATATATATATATATATATATATATATATATATATATATACATATATATATATATATATATATATATATATATATATGTGTGTGTCGGAGGTGGAGGGAACGGGGAGATGTGGGAGACCAAAGCAGGTTTGTATGGTATTACAGTGGAATTTATTAAAAAAGGGGTTGACTGTATTGTTGACTGGTTGGTAAGGTCATTTAATGTATGTATGACTCATGGTGAGGTGCCTGATGATTGGCGGAATGCGTGCATAGTGCTATTGTACAAAGGCAAAGGGGATAAGAGTGAGTGCTCAAATTACAGAGGTATAAGTTTGTTGAGTATTCCTGGTAAATTATATGGGAAGGTATTGATTGAGAGGGTGAAGGCATGTACAGAGCATCAGATTGGGGAAGAGCAGTGTGGTTTCAGAAGTGGTAGAGGATGTGTAGATCAGGTGTTTGCTTTGAAGAATGTATGTGAAAAATACTTGGAAAAGCAAATGGATTTGTATGTAGCACTTATCGATCTGGAGAAGGCATATGATAGAGTTGATAGAGATGCTCTGTGGAAGGTATTAAGAATATATGGTGTGGGAGGAAAGTTGTTAGAAGCAGTGAAAAGTTTTTATCGAGGATGTAAGGCATGTGTACGTGTAGGAAGAGAGGAAAGTGATTGGTTCTCAGTGAATGTAGGTTTGCGGCAGGGGTGTGTGATGTCTCCATGGTTGTTTGATTTGTTTATGGATGGGGTTGTTAGGGAGGTAAATGGAAGAGTTTTGGAAAGAGGGGCAAGTATGAAGTCTGTTGGGGATGAGAGAGCTTGGGAAGTGAGTCAGTTGTTGTTCGCTGATGATACAGCGCTGGTGGCTGATTCATGTGAGAAACTGCAGAAGCTGGTGACTGAGTTTGGTAAAGTGTGTGGAAGAAGAAAGTTAAGAGTAAATGTGAATAAGAGCAAGGTTATTAGGTACAGTAGGATTGAGGGTCAAGTCAATTGGGAGGTGAGTTTGAATGGAGAAAAACTGGAGGAATTGAAGTGCTTTAGATATCTGGGAGTGGATCTGGCAGCGTATGGAACCATGGAAGCGGAAGTGGATCATAGGGTGTGGGAGGGGGCGAAATTCTGGGGGCCTTGAAGAATGTGTGGAAGTCGAGAACATTATCTCGGAAAGCAAAAATGGGTATGTTTGAAGGAATAGTGGTTCCAACAATGTTGTATGGTTGCGAGGCGTGGGCTATGGATAGAGTTGTGCGCAGGAGGATGGATGTGCTGGAAATGAGATGTTTGAGGACAATGTGTGGTGTGAGGTGGTTTGATCGAGTGAGTAACGTAAGGGTAAGAGAGATGTGTGGAAATAAAAAGAGCGTGGTTGAGAGAGCAGAAGAGGGTGTTTTGAAGCGGTTTGGGCACATGGAGAGAATGAGTGAGAAAGATTGACCAAGAGGATTTATGTGTCGGAGGTGGAGAGAACGAGAAGTGGGAGACCAAATTGGAGGTGGAAAGATGGAGTGAAAAAGATTTTGAGTGATCGGGGCCTGAACATGCAGGAGGGTGAAAGGCTGGCAAGGAATAGAGTGAATTGGATCGATGTGGTATACCGGGGTTGACGTGCTGTCAGTGGATTGAATCAGGGCATATGAGGCGTCTGGGGTAAACCATGGAAAGTTTCTTGGGGCCTGGGTGTGGAAAGGGAGCTGTGGTTTCAGGCATTATTGCATGACAGCTAGAGACTGAGTGTGAACGAATGGGGCCTTTGTTGTCTTTTCCTAGCGCTACCTCGCACACATGAGGGGGGAGACGGATGGTATTCCATGTGTGGCGAGGTGGCGATGGGAATGAATAAAGGCAGACAGTGCGAATTGTGTGCATGGGTAGATAAGTATGTGTCTGTGTTCGTATATATATGTGTACATTGAGATGTATAGGTATGTATATATGCGTGTGTGGACGTGTATGTATATACATGTGTATGGGTATGCGTTGGGCCATTTCTTTCGTCTGTTTCCTTGCGCTACCTCGCAAACGCGGGAGACAGCGACAAAGGAAGATGAGAAATAAAATAAAAGAATATAATATATATATATATATATATATATATATATATATATATATATATATATATATATATATATATATATATATATATATATATATATATATATATTTATATATATATATATATATATATATATATATATATATATATATATATATATATATATATATATATATATATATATATATATATATATATATATATATATATATATATATATATATATCCTTCTCACATCACTACTACTTGTCATCACCTGCCCATTTGCGCCCTTCACTGAAGTTCCCATTTGCTCCCTTGTCTTACGCACTTTATTTACCTCCTTCCAGAACATCTTTTTATTCTCTTTAAAATTTAATGATACTTTATCACCTCAACTCTCTTTTGCCCTCTTTTTCACCTCTTGCCCCTTTCTCTTGACCTCCTGTCTCTTTCTTTTATACATTTCCCACTCAATTGCATCTTTTCCCTGCAAAAATCGTCCAAATGCCTCTCTCTTCTCTTTCACTAATAATCTTACTTCTTCATCCCACCACTCACTACCCTTTCTAATCAACATACCTCCCCCTCTTCTCATGCCACATGCATCTTTTGCGCAATCCATCCCTGATTCCCTAAATACATCCCATTCCTCCCCCACTCCCCTTACTTCCATTGTTCTCACCTTTTTCCATTCTGTACTCAGTCTCTCCTGGTACTTCCTCACACAAGTCTCCTTCCCAAGATCACTTACTCTCACCACCCTCTTCACCCCAACATTCACTCTTCTTTCCTGAAAACCCATACAAATCTTCACCTTAGCCTCCACAAGATAATGATCAGACTTCCCTCCAGTTGCACCTCTCAGCACATTAACATCCAAAAGTCTCTCTTTCGCGCGCCTGTCAATTAACACGTAATACAATAACGCTCTCGGCCATCTCTCCTACTTACATACGTATACTTATGTATATCTCGCTTTTTAAACCAGGTATTCCCAATCACCAGTCCTTTTTCAGCAAATAAATCTACAAGCTCTTCACCATTTCCATTTACAACACTGAACACACCATGTATACCAATTATTCCCTCAGGTGCCACATTACTCACATTTGCATTCAAATCACCCATCACTATAACCCGGTCTCGTGCATCAAAACCACTAACACACTCATTCAGCTGCTCCCAAAACACTTGACTCTCATGATCTTTCTTCTCATGCCCAGGGGCATATGCACCAATAATCACCCATCAATCTCCATCAACTTTCAGTTTTACCCATATTAATGGAGAATTTACTTTCTTACATTCTATCACATACTCCCACAACTCCTGTTTCAGGAGTACTGCTACTCCTTCCCTTGCTCTTGTCCTCTCACTAACCCCTGACTTTACTCCCCAGACATTCCCAAACCACTCTTCCCCTTTACCCTTTAGCTTCGTTTCACTCAGAGCCAAAACATCCAGGTTCCTTTCCTCAAACATACTACCTATATCTCCTTTTTTCACATCTTGGTTACATCCACACACATTTAGACACCCCAGTCTGAGCCTTCGAGGAGGATGAGCACTCCCCGCGTGACTCCTTCTTCTGTTTCCCATTTTAGAAAGTTAAAAATACAAGGAGGGGATGATTTCTGGCCCCCCGCTCCCGTCCCCTCTAGTCGCCATCTACGACACGCGAGGAATGCGTGGGAAGTATTCTTTCACCCCTATCCCCTATCCTTCGGAGGCGGACACACTTCAGTATTCTGAACACGTCTCGAAGTTCGTTGTCACATCAGTCCAAAACCACCCAGAGGTCCGCTTCATGGTTCCTGGGAGTGAGTATTTTGAAGGTTTGTTGAATGTGTTTGATGATAGAGTGGCAGATATAGGGTGTTTTGGTCGAGGTGGTGTGCAAATTGAGAGGGTTAGGGAAAATGATTTGGTAAACAGAGAAGAGGTAGTAAAAGCTTTGCGGAAGATGAAAGCCGGCAAGGCAGCAGGTTTGGATGGTATTGCAGTGGAATTTATTAAAAAACGAGGTGACTGTATTGTTGACTGGTTGGTAAGGTTATTTAATGTATGTATGACTCATGGTGAGGTGCCTGAGGATTGGCGGAATGCGTGCATAGTGCCATTGTACAAAGGCAAAGGGGATGAGAGTGAGTGCTCAAATTACAGAGTTATAAGTTTGTTGAGTATTCCTAGTAAATTATACGGGAGGGTATTGATTGAGAGCGTGAAGGCATGTACAGAGCATCAGATTGGGGAAGAGCAGTGCGTTTTTAGAAGTGGTAGAGGATGTGTGGATCAGGTGTTTGCTTTGAAGAATGTATGTCAGAAATACTTAAAAAAGCAAATGGATTTGTATGTAGCATTTATTGATCTGGAGAAGGCATATGATAGAGTTGATAGAGATGCTCTGTGGAAGGTATTGAGAATATATGGTGTGGGAGGCAAGTTGTTAGAAGCAGTGAAAAGTTTTTATCCAGGATGTAAGGCATGTGTACGTGTAGGGAAGAGAGGAAAGTGATTGGTTTTCAGTGAATGTAGGTTTGCGGCAGGGGTGTGTGATGTCTCCATGGTTGTTTAATTTGTTTATGGATGGGGCTGTTAAGGAGGTGAATTCAAGAGTTTTCGAAAGAGGGGCAAGTATGAAGTCTGTTGTGGATGAGAGATCTTGGGAAGTGAGTCAGCTGTTATTCGCTGATGATACAGCGCTGTTGGCTGATTCATGTGAGAAACTGCAGAAGCTGGTGACTGAGTTTGGTAAAGTGTGTGAAAGAAGAAAGTTAAGAGTAAATGTGAATAAGAGCAAGGTTATTAGGTACAGTAGGGTTGAGGGTGAAGTCAATTGGGAGGTAAGTTTAAATGGAGAAAAACTGGAGGAAGCAAAGTGTTTTAGATATCTGGGAGTGGATCTGGCAGCGGATGGAACCATGGAAGCGGAAGTGAATCATAGGGTGGGAGAGGGGGCGAAAATCCTGGCAGCCTTGACAAATGTGTGGAAGTCGAGAACATTATCTCGGAAAGCAAAAATGGGTATGTTTGATGGAATAGTGGTTCCATCAATGTTGTATGGTTGCGAGGCGTTGGCTATGGATAGAGTTGTACGCAGGAGGGTGGATGTGCTGGAAATGAGATGTTTGAGGACAATGTATGGTGTGAGGTGGTTTGATCGAGTAAGTAATGTAAGGGTAAAGGAGATGTGTGGAAATAAAAAGAGCGTGGTTGAGAGAGCAGAAGAGGGTGTTTTGAAATGGTTTAGGCACATGGAGAGAATGAGTGAGGAAAGATTGGCCAAGAGGATATACATGTCGGAGGTGGAGGGAACGAGGAGAAGTGGGAGACCAAATTGGAGGTGGAAAGATGGAGTGAAAAAGATTTTGAGTGATCGGGGCCTGAACATGCAGGAGGGTGAAAGGCTGGTAAGGAATAGAGTGAATTGGATCGATGTGGTATACCGGGGTTGACGTGGTCTCAGTGGATTGAATCAGGGCATGTGAATTGTCTGGGGTAAACCATGGAAAGTTATGTGGGGCCTGGATGTGGAAAGGGAGCTGTGGTTTCGGGCATTATTGCATGACAGCTAAAGACTGAGTGTGAACGAATTGGGCCTTTGTTGTCTTTTCCTAGCGCTACCTCGCACACATGAGGGGGGAGGGGATGGTATTCCTTGTGTGGTGAGGTGGCGATGGGAATGAATAAAGGCAGACAGTGTGAATTGTTTGCATGGCTATATATGTATGTGTCTGTGCGTGTATATATATGTGTACATTGAGATGTATAGTTATGTATATTTGCGCGTGCGGATGTGTATGTATATACATGTGTATGGGGGTGGGTTGGGCCATTTCTTTCGCCTGTTTCCTTGTCGCTTCCTCGCAAACGCGGGAGACAGCGACAAAGCAAAATGAAAATAAGAAAAAGAACACATATATATATATATATATATATATATATATATATATATATATATATATATATATATATATATATATATATATATATATATATATATATATATATATATATATATATATGTATATATATATACATATATATATATATATATATATATATATATATATATATATATATATATATATATATATATATATATATATATATATATATATCCCTGGGGATAGGGGATTAAGAATACTTCCCAAGTATTCCCTGCGTGTCGTAGAAGGCGACCAAAAGGGGAGGGAGCGTGGGGCTGGAAATCCTCCCCTCTCGTTTTTTTTTTTAAATTTTCCAAAAGAAGTAACAGAGGGGGGCCAGTTGAGGATATTCCAAAAAAGGCCAAGTCCTCTGTTCTTAGCGCTACCTCGCTAACGCGGGAAATGGCGAATAGTTTAAAAGAAAGAAAAAAAAAAAAAAAATATATATATATATATATATATATATATATACATATATATATATATATATATATATATATATATATATATATATATATATATATATTTTTTTTTTTTTTTTTTTTCATACTATTCGCCATTTCCCGCGATAGCGAGGTAGCGTTAAGAACAGAGGACTGGGCCTTTTTTGGAATATCCTCACCTGGCCCCCTCTGTTCCTTCTTTTGGAAAATTAAAAAAAAAAAAAAAAAGAGAGAGGGGAGGATTTCCAGCCCCCCGCTCCCTCCCCTTTTAGTCGCCTTCTACGACACGCAGGGAATACGTGGGATGTATTCTTAATCCCCTATCCCCAGGGATAATATATATATATATATATATATATATATATATATATATATATATATATATATATATATATTATTTTTTTTTTATTATACTTTGTCGCTGTCTCCCGCGTTTGCGAGGTAGCGCAAGGAAACAGACGAAAGAAATGGCCCAACCCCCCCCCCCCATACACATGCACATACATACGTCCACACACGCAAATATACACACCTACACAGCTTTCCATGCTTTACCCCAGACTCTTCACATGCCTTGATTCAATCCACTGACAGCACGTCAACCACGGTATACCACATCGCTCCAATTTACTCTATTCCTTGCCCTCCTTTCACCCTCCTGCATGTTCAGGCCCCGATCACACAAAATCTTTTTCACTCCATCTTTCCACCTCCAATTTGGTCTCCCTCTTCTCCTCGTTCCCTCCACCTCCGACACATATATCCTCTTGGTCAATCTTTCCTCACTCATTCTCTCCATATGCCCAAACCACTTCAAAACACGCTCTTCTGCTCTCTCAACCACGCTCTTTTTATTTCCACACATCTCTCTCACCCTTACGTTACTCACTCGATCAAACCACCTCACACCACACATTATCCTCAAACATCTCATTTCCAGCACATCCATCCTCCTGCGCACAAATCTATCCATAGCCCACGTCTCGCAACCATACAACATTGTTGGAAACACTATTCCTTCAAACATACTCATTTTTGCATTCCGAGATAATGTTCTCGACTTCCACACATTCTTCAAGGCCCCCAGAATTTTCGCCCCCTCCCCCACCCTATGATCCACTTCCGCTTCCATGGTTCCATCCGCTGCCAGATCCACTCCCAGATATCTAAAACACTTCACTTCCTCCAGTTTTTCTCCATTCAAACTCACCTCCCAATTGACTTGACCCTCAACCCTACTATACCTAATAACCTTGCTCTTTTTCACATTTACTCTTAAGTTTCTTCTTCCACACACTTTACCAAACTCAGTCACCAGCTTCTGCAGTTTCTCACATGAATCAGCCACCAGCGCTGTATCATCAGCGAACAACAACTGACTCACTTCCCAAGCTCTCTCATCCCCAACAGACTTCATACTTGCCCCTCTTTCCAAAACTCTTGCATTTACCTCCCTAATAACCCCATCCATAAACAAATTAAACAACCATGGAGACATCACACACCACTGCCGCAAACCTACATTCACTGAGAACCAATCACTTTCCTCTCTTCCTACACGTACACATGCCTTACATCCTCGATAAAAACTTTTCACTGCTTCTAACAACTTTCCTCCCACACCATATATTCTTAATACCTTCCACAGAGCATCTCTATCAACTCTATCATATGCCTTCTCCAGATCCATAAATGCTACATACAAATCCATTTGCTTTTCTAAGTATTTCTCACATACATTCTTCAAAGCAAACACCTGATCCACACATCCTCTACCACTTCTGAAACCACACTGCTCTTCCCCAATCTGATGCTCTGTACATGCCTTCACCCTCTCAATCAATACCCTCCCATATGATTTACCAGGAATACTCAACAAACTTATACCTCTGTAATTTGAGCACTCACTCTCATCCCCTTTGCCTTTGTACAGTGGCACTATGCACGCATTCCGCCAATCCTCAGGCACCTCACCATGAGTCATACATACATTAAATAACCTTACCAACCAGTCAACAATACAGTCACCACCTTTTTTAATAAATTCCACTCCAATACCATCCAAACCTGCTGCCTTGCCGGCTTTCATCTTCCGCAAAGCTTTCACTACCTCTTCTCTGTTTACCAAATCATTTTCCCTAACCCTCTCACTTTGCACACCACCTCGACCAAAACACCCTATATCTGCCACTCTATCATTAAACATATTCAACAAACCTTCAAAATACTCACTCCATCTCCTTCTCACATCACCACTACTTGTTATCACCTCCCCATTTGCACCCTTCACTGAAGTTCCCATTTGCTCCCTTGTCTTACGCACTTTATTTACCTCCTTCCAGAACATCTTTTTATTCTCCCTAAAATTTAATGATACTCTCTCACCCCAACTCTCATTTGCCCTTTTTTTCGCCTCTTGCACCTTTCTCTTGACCTCCTGTCTCTTTCTTTTATACATCTCCCACTCAATTGCATTTTTTCCCTGCAAAAATCGTCCAAATGCCTCTCTCTTCTCTTTCACTAATACTCTTACTTCTTCATCCCACCACTCACTACCCTTTCTAATCAACCCACCTCCCACTCTTCTCATGCCACAATATATATATATATATATATATATATATATATATATATATCCCTGGGGATAGGGGAGAAAGAATACTTCCCACGTATTCCCTGCGTGTCGTAGAAGGCGATTAAAAGGGAAGGGAGCGGGGGGCTGGAAATCCTCCCCTCTCGTTTTTTTTTTTTTTTTTTTTTTTTTTTTTTTTTTTCCAAAAGAAGGAACAGAGAAGGGGGCCAGGTGAGGATATTCCCTCAAAGGCCCAGTCCTCTGTTCTTAACGCTACCTCGCTAACGCGGGAAATGGCAAATAGTTTGAAAGAAAAAGATATATATATATATATATATATATATATATATATATATATATATATATATATATATATATATATATATATATATATATATATATATATATATATATATGTGAGAAATACTTAGAAAAGCAAATGGATTTGTATGTAGCATTTATGGATCTGGAGAAGGCATATGATAGAGTTGATAGAGATGCTCTGTGGAAGGTATTAAGAATATATGGTGTGGGAGGCAAGTTGTTAGAAGCAGTGAAAAGTTTTTATCGAGGATGTAAGACATGTGTACGTGTAGGAAGAGAGGAAAGTGATTGGTTCTCAGTGAATGTAGGTTTGCGGCAGGGGTGTGTGATGTCTCCATGGTTGTTTAATTTGTTTATGGATGGGGTTGTTAGGGAGGTAAATGCAAGAGTTCTGGAAAGAGGGGCAAGTATGAAGTCTGTTGTGGATGAGAGAGCTTGGGAAGTGAGTCAGTTGTTGTTCGCTGATGATACAGCGCTGGTGGCTGATTCATGTGAGAAACTGCAGAAGCTGGTGACTGAGTTTGGTAAAGTGTGTGAAAGAAGAAAGTTAAGAGTAAATGTGAATAAGAGCAAGGTTATTAGGTACAGTAGGGGTGAGGGTCAAGTCAATTGGGAGGTGAGTTTGAATGGAGAAAAACTGGAGGAAGTGAAGTGTTTTAGATATCTGGGAGTGGATCTGGCAGCGGATGGAACCATGGAAGCGGAAGTGGATCATAGGGTGGGGGAGGGGGCGAAAATTCTGGGAGCCTTGAAAAATGTGTGGAAGTCGAGAACATTATCTCGGAAAGCAAAAATGGGTATGTTTGAGGGAATAGTGGTTCCAACAATGTTGTATGGTTGCGAGGCGTGGGCTATGGATAGAGATGTGCGCAGGAGGATGGATGTGCTGGAAATGAGATGTTTGAGGACAATGTGTGGTGTGAGGTGGTTTGATCGAGTAAGTAACGTAAGGGTAAGAGAGATGTGTGGAAATAAAAAGAGCGTGGTTGAGAGAGCAGAAGAGGGTGTTTTGAAATGGTTTGGGCACATGGAGAGAATGAGTGAGGAGAGATTGACCAAGAGGATATATGTGTCGGAGGTGGAGGGAACGAGGAGAAGTGGGAGACCAAATTGGAGGTGGAAAGATGGAGTGAAAAAGATTTTGTGTGATCGGGGCCTGAACATGCAGGAGGGTGAAAGGAGGGCAAGAAATAGAGTGAATTGGAGTCATGTGGTATACAGGGGTTGACGTGCTGTCAGTGGATTGAAGCAAGGCATGTGAAGCGTCTGGGGTAAACCATGGAAAGCTGTGTAGGTATGTATATTTGCGTGTGTGGACGTGTGTATATACATGTGTATGGGGGGGGGGTTGGGCCATTTCTTTCGTCTGCTTCCTTGCGCTACCTCGCAAACGCGGGAGACAGCGACAAGGTATAAAAAAAAAAAAAAAAAAAAAAAATATATATATATATATATATATATATATATATATATATATATATATATATATATATTTATATATGTATATATATATATATCCTCCCCTCCCATCATATTTTTTTTTAATTTTCCAAAAGAAGGAGCAGAGAAGGGGGCTAGGTGAGGATATTCCCTCAAAGGCCCAGTCCTCTGTTCCTAACGCTACCTCGCTAACGCGGGAAATGGCGAATAGTTTGAAAGAAAGAAAGAATATATATATATATATATATATATATATATATATATATATATATATATATATATATATATATATATATATATATATATATATATATATATATATTTATATACATATATATATATATATATATATATATATATATATATATATATATATATATATATATATATATATATATATATATATATATATATATATATATATATATATATATATATTTATATATATATATATATATATATATATATATATATATATATATATATATATATATATATATATATATATATATATTAATATATATATTGTTACGAACACGTATGTGTGTCCTCGTGTATGATGTTGCTGCTATTTCTTATCTGGGCGAGGAGTGATGGCTGAGTCTGGCTCGTAGTTTCTGTCCACCCAGCATTTGGCGTGGGCCAGCTGGGGGGGGGGGGGTATTTCACCACCGTATGTCATCGCTGCTGACGTTAGCAAAAAAGACAAGAGTGTGACTACGCCGTATCTCTGGGACACTCCAACAAATAAGAATTGTTTATATTTCCATAGCCAATCAAAATGTAAGGTTGTATAGCAGCAAGGGTGAACGCTTGTTTTTATTTGTACCCACTACACCCGCTGAGATTTGATTCCTCTCTCTCTAGCCCAGCGAGGTTAGTGGTGTCCCCTGCTGTAAACCTGTAAACCTGTAAGCCTGTAAGCCCTGCTGTGCTATAAGCCCGTTACCCGAGTGCTGTGTTATAAGCCCGTTACCCGAGTGTTTTGCTATAAGCCTGTTACTACTGTGTCACGTCAGGTTTAGCTAAGTGTTTACTGTGTTACATCAGATTTAGATAAGTGTAACGATGAAGTTCATTTTGTCACGTCAAGTGTAACTAAGTGTCACCACAAAGAGATCTTCTATCTTGAAATCTTATCTGGAATGTTAACTCATGTTCAACGTTAACTCATGTTCAATGTTAACTCATGTTCAATGTTACCCTCACTTTCAGTGTTAACGAAAATATTTCATGCCTGATTTATGTGCCTATCTTTATACACTTGAATTCTTTCATTATAAGTAGATTTAATGTAATGCTGGTCTTTAATTCAATCCCATAACTTTATCATTGTGTTATCCTGAGTTGTGCAACTTGACAAATCCTACGTCCTTGCAAGACGAGGACCAGTATAGTATTTGTAACATATGTTACTGGTGACCTTGCTCGAATAAGTATTGAGTTCGTAACATATAAATTGGCGACCTCGCCAGGATATTTCTTGCCTTAACGGAATCTCTTTCCTTGATTCGTTAATCATGCCGTTGACCAGCAACGCTGACGTTGACCAGTTCTGTGGATCTGAGCCCTCTCCCGAGGACATCAAATCTTTAACAAAGCATGAGTTGAAGCTTATTGCAAATAGGTTGAAATTGAATTATGACCGGAAAGCTAGTAAAGTACAGTTAGAGACCTTAGTTATAAATCATTTTGCTCGTGAACATATAGTAGATGCTGCGCCTGATGTTGAAATTAGTGTCGACAATACCGCTCAATCAGTGACGTCGGCCGAAGCCTCGATCCCTCCCCATGTCCCTAGTGATGATAATGTTGATCCCGAATACTGGCGAATTCAACTAGATATAGCTAAGATCAATGCCGAAATGCAAAAGGAGAGGATCGCCCTCGAACGTGAAAAACTTAGACTTAACGCTTCACCATCAGGACCAGTGTCGTCTCGGTTGGGAACTTACATCTCGTACCTAAGTTCGATGAAGATAATGTGGCTTCCTTTTTCCTGAAATTTGAACAGACTGCCCGTGACTGCTCTTGGCCGAAGTCAGCCTGGGTGACAGTTTTGCGGCCCTTCCTTTTTGGCAAAGCTGAATCCACATACACCGCGTTGAACGATGACCAGTGTGGTGATTATGAGGTCGTTAAGCAGGCAGTGATAAATTCTTATCATTTAAGTCCGGAAGCACACCGACTCAGATTTCGAACTAAGCATAAACGCCCTGATCAAACCTACCTAGATCACTTTTGTGAGAAGTACAAGTTAGGCGCGCAGTGGGTTCGCTCCGCGGGAGCTTATATCGATGCTGAATCGGTCCTGAAACTATTTGTGTTCGAGGAATGTAAGGACGGTCTACCCCGTGATGTACGGCGGAACGTAATAACTAAAGCAGCGAAGGATTTTGAGGAGGCTGGAAAACTAGCAGATGAGTACATGTTAGATGTCAAACTTGACACGGGCAGGCGTTCAAAGGGCTACGACGGCAGAGGGAGGACCAATGGTTATGTAATCCCACCTGAATCTGCTACCTTTCAGGTAACTCATAAAAGTCAGGGGAAATACTCCAACAGAGTTATGAGTTGTTTTTATTGTGGCAAGGCTGGGCACCAGGTGAGGGATTACTGGGCTCGAGTGAATGAATCCAGAGACTCTACCTAGAGTAGATCGGTTAATCTCGTCTCAACTTTAGAGCCACTTAGTGAAGTAGGTGAGGCTGTCCCTGCTCTTAGGAAAAAGAGGGGTTGCGAGAGTGTAGTTAAGGATCCGTTCTGTGGGAACTACAATGCGTTCCTGTCTGAGGGCTATGTTAGTAGATGTGGTGTACGACGAAAAGTGACCGTATTACGGGATTCTGGTGCGCTGCAGTCCCTGATGTTGGATGGCTTGGTGCCGCGAGGAGAGTTTGGAGACCGAGTCTTGCTAGATGGACTGTCGGGTCCCAAGGAAGCTCCACTAGTCGATGTGAGGGTAGAAACAGATCTTTTCATGGGCCATGCTCTCATAGGGGCTGTAGATAGGTTATCTGTCTCAGGTGTGGACTTTGTGTTAGGCATTGACCTAGCGGGTGGGAAGATGAACCCAATGCCGGTGTTGCCTACAGGCCCGGTGGAGTCCACGGAGGCAGTGCAGCTTGATGAAGAGGTACCAGAGTTAGTCCTCAACCACGATGATGCCAGGTCTATGACAGCAGGCACGGCAGGCCGTGTGCCTGAGGACATAGCCGTTGAAACGGAGGAAGTGAAGACCAGCGAGAGGAGGCTGTGTGATACCCTCTCCCCTGGTATAGACCCCGTTAAAACGCAGGAAGTTAAGACTCTCCCCCCGACTGAGACCAGCGAGAGGAAGCTGTGCGATACCCTCTCTCCTGGTGTAGTCTCCGTTGAGACAGTGGACTTAAAGACTCTTCCTGAGAGTAAGGCCAGCGAGAGGAAGCTGTGTGATACCCTCTCCCCTGGTGTAGACTCCGTTAAGACGGAGGAAGTGAAGTCTCTCCCTACGTGTGAGTCTAGTGAGAGGGAGCTCTGTGATACCCTCTCCCCTTGGTGTAGACTCCATTGAGACTGAGGATTTGTCTCATGCCCATTCAAGAGAGACTCAGGATTTGAAGACGTCTTCCGGGGATGAAATTAGTGAGGAGAAGCTGTGTGATACCTCCTGTGCTAGTTTCGAGTCCTAACGAGATTCAGTGGGTGAGACTGAGGATTTGTCTCGCGCCCATTCAAGAGAGTCTCAGGAACGGAAGACACTATGGCCTAACAAACGATCTCGTTTGAGAAGGTTTGAGGCGGGCGACGAGGTGTTGCTTCTACTACCGCAACCAGGTTAACCCTTGGCTGCCCGGTCTCAGGGCCCCTCCACCATTATCCGGAGTGTAGGAGACTCAAATTACCTTGTCTCTACCCCCGATAGGCGCAGAGGTCGGAGATAATGCCACGTCAACATGCTTAAGCCATATTTCAGTCGTGATCCTCCCCCTTGGAACCGAAGGTGCCAGTCTGCATCATCCAAGTCCAGCGGTAGCCGTGTGTGACGAAGTCGACGACGTAGCTGCGAGTGCCTCGGAGGCCTGGGAACCGGACGGAGGCGCGAACGGGAAGTGGGAGACCAAACTTTCGCATCTATCGGAAGATCAACGTGTGCAAATGTCCGCCTTGTTGTCAAAACACCCGGAGGTTTTTCGAAACACACCTGGACAGACCTCGCTCGCAACCCATGATGTGGACGTGGAAGCAGCCCGGCCGGTTAAATTGGCTCCGTACCAGGTGAGCCTACAACGAGAGGCCATCCTTCGCATTGAGGTGAACTATATGCTTGAGCACGACCTGATTGAGCCATATCAGTCAGAGTGGAGCTCCCCTGTTACTCTCGTATCCAAGTCCGATGGGACCCATCGGTTCTGTATTGACTACCGCCGGGTTAATGAGGTGACAAGAATTGACAGCTACCTCCTGCCGCGAGTGGAAGACTGCATAGATCGCGTCGGCAATGCTCGCTTCCTGTCAAAACTAGACCTCAGGAAAGGGTACTGGCAGATTAGATTGACGGAGAGAGCACAAGATATCAGCACTTTTGTAGTGCTAGGACAAACTTATAAGTGTAAAGTGAAGAATGCCCCTGCTACATTTCAACGACTTATGGATATCCTCATCAGAGACCTTCCTGGTTGTGTCATCTACCTGGATGATATTGTGATATACAGTCAGAGTTGGGACGAACATCTACAGAGACTTGACAACGTTCTGACGGCCTTGAATAAGGCTAACCTTGTTCTCAATTGGAACAAATGGGAGTTTGTGAAGGCCAAGGTGCAATATTTGGGTTATGTGATCGGCCAAGGTGAGCTAGCCCCACCGACTGCAAAGGTCCAGTCCTTATCCCAGATGAGTGCCCCCCGATGTCGAAGAGAACTGAGACGTTTTATGGGTATATGGTTGAGTACTATAGAATGTTCATTGTAAATTTTGCAACAGTCTCAACCCCTCTGACAGATTTATTGAAGAAAGATGTTAAATATGTTTGGAATGAGCAGTGTGACATAGCCTTTCATCAATTAAAATCCATACTTTGTGATAGTCCTATTTTGCAGGCCCCTGATTTTGATCAACCTTTCAAGTTAGCTGTTGACGCCAGCAATGTGGGAGCCGGTGCTGTCCTCTTGCAGGAGGACGAGAACCATGTTGAGCAACCCTGTAAGTTATTTTAGTAAGAAATTTAATCAAGCCCAAAGGAATTATTCTACCATTGAGAAGGAGCTTTTGTCTTTAATATTAGCATTGCATCACTTTCATGTTTACTTGTGTCCTTCAGGCAATGTCATCAAGGTGTATACTGATCACCACACATTGAAATATGCTAATAAGTTCCGAGATAAGAATCAAAGGTTAACTAGGTGGGCCTTGTTCCTTCAAGAGTATGATTTAGATATTCACAATATTGCTGGCGCACATAATGTGTTAGCTGATTGTTTATCCCGCTCTTAACGTGAGAAAATTCCTCTTCTAGGAATTTTCTCCTTTAAGGAGGGGGGTGTTACGAACACGTGTGTGTGTGTCCTCGTGTATGCTGTTGCTGCTTTTTCTTATCAGGGCGAGGAGTGATGCCTGAGGCTGGCTCGGAGTTTCTGTCCACCCAGCATTTGGCGGGGTCAGCTGCGGGGGTATTTCACCACCGTATGTCATCGCTGCTGACGTTTGCAAAAAAGACGAGAGTGTGACTACGCCGTATCCCTGGGACACTCCAACCAATAAGAATTGTTTATATTTCCATAGCCAATCAAAATGTAAGGTTGTATAGCAGCAAGGGTGAACGCTTGTTTTTACGTGTACCCACTACACCCGCTGAGATTTGATTCCTCTCTCTCTAGCCCAGCGAGGTTAGTGGTGTCCCCTGCTGTAAACCTGTAAGCCTGTAAGCCTGTAAGCCCTGCTGTGCTATAAGCCCGTTACCCGAGTGCTGTGTTATAAGCCCGTTACCTGAGTGTTGTGCCATAAGCCCGTTACTACTGTGTCACGTCAGGTTTAGCTAAGTGTTTACTGTGTTACATCAGGTTTAGATAAGTGTAACGGTGAAGTTCATTGTGTCACGTCAAGTGTAACTAAGTGTCACAAGAAAGAGATCTCCTGGCTTGAAATCTTATCTGGAATGTTAACTCATGTTCAACGTTAACTCATGTTCAGTGTTAACTCATGTTCAATGTTACCCTCACTTTCAGTGTTAACGTAAATGTTTCATGCCTAATTTATGTGCCTATCTATGTACACTTGAATTCTTTCATTATAAGTAGATTTAATGTAATGCTGGTCTTTAATTCAATCCCATAACTTTATCATTGTGTTATCCTGAGTTGTGCAACTTGACAAATCTAGCGTCCTTGCAAGACGAGGACCAGTATAGTATTTGTAACATATGTTACTGGCGACCTTGCTCGAATAAGTATTGAGTTCGTAATAATATATATATATATATATATATATATATATATATATATATATATATATATATATATATATATATATATATATATATATATATATATATATTTATATTTTATATATATGGATGCAAAAGTACCAAGGATTGTACAGCAGGCTCTGGCCTGTTACTTTGTGTTACGGACGGCCCCATAGAGACTAACGGATCCCCAAGCAGGAGGATATGTCCAAGGTATGTGCCAACACATGATCCAGCAGGAGAGCTGTATGAAGAAGGGCCCCAGTATGGATGCATAAAGCCATCTAGTAATCTACGCCACAGATTTCTTATATTGGTATGTGCCAACATATGATCCAGCAGGAGAGCTGTATGAAGAAGGGCCCCCATATGGATGCATAAAGCCATCTAGTAATCTACGGCACAGATTTCTTATATTGGAACTGGTGACGACAAGTGTGGTCGTTGCCTCGTAAATGGTCCTCGTAACGACCCTGCCCAGCGCGTGGTAATACAGCTGTTGAAATGGTCGCCACGGAGCTAGTGGATGTCAAGCAGCTCATCACCCACCGCTTCAAGTTCTAGGAGGATAGAAGGCGTATGAGACGTTGCGAGACGTGTGTGAGACCTCGAACTCGTGTGTTTGATGACTTCAGAATACTGGAACGTGAAAAGAACAGAAAAGCGCGTTGAAGCAGACAAAATGAGTGAGATGGCTACTGTTTGTGAATTGCCTTTTAAGAGTGTCCTTAAGTTTGATGATGACTCAAAATTTCCTCCAGTGTAAACAGTGCAGTTAGAAACTCTGGGACTTTCCCATAATTGAGAACATCTCTTCTTGTAAGGTTTTGTGGGCTGAGAAGGCAGCTTATATTCAAATTTTTGTTGCAAAACTATCTCAATAAATATCATCCAGATCTTTGTGATGAATGTTAAATATTGCAAGTGTAATGAAAGATTTTAACTAAGTACAATGTTTCTTGTACATTAGCATATTACTGGGAGGATGTGCTGAAGATGAAGCCAGATAAAGTTCAGTAATTTCAAGAGAATCAGACTTTCCTGGTTGTCTTAGTTTTTTCATGCTTAGCATTTGGTGAAGTAAGGCATTTAAACCATATGTTTTGATTTAATGAAAGTATTTTCCTTATTTTCAGTAATTTAAGAATATTTTTATGGTACACATGAATTGATGCATATGACTGTGTATATATATATATGTATTTCTTTCTTTCAAAACTATTCGCCATTTCCCGCGTTAGCAAGATAGCGTTAAGAACAGAGGACTGGGCCTCTGAGGGAATATCCTCACCTGGCCCCCTTCTCTGTTCCATCTTTTGGAAAATTAAAAAAAAAAATATATATATATATGTATATATATATATATATATATATATATATATATATATATATATATATATATATATATATATATATATATATATATATGTATATTATCCCTGGGGATAGGGGAGAAAGAATACTTCCCACGCATTCCTCACGTGTCGTAGAAGGCGACTAGAGGGGACGGGAGCGGGAGGCCAGAAATCCTCCCCTCCTTTGTATTTTAACTTTCTAAAATGGGAAACAGGAGTCACGCGGAGAGTGCTCATCCTCCTCCAAGGCTCAGATTGTGGTGTCTAAATGTGTGTGGATGTAACCAAGATGTGAAAAACGGAGAGATAGGTAGTATGTTTGAGGAAAGGAACGTGGATATTTTGCTTCTGCGTGAAACGAAGCTCAAGGGTAAAGGGGAAGAGTGGTTTGGGATTGTCTTGGGAGAAAAGTCAGGGGATTAGTGAGACGACAAGAGCAAGGGAAGGAGTACCACTACTACTGACACATGAGTTGTGGGAGTATGTGATAGAATGTAAGAAAATAAATTCTAGATTAATATGGGTAAAACTGAAAGTTGATGGAGAGAGATGTGTGATTATTGGTGCAGATGCACCTGGGCATGAGAAGAAAGATCATGAGAGACAAGTGTTTTGGGAGCAGCTGAATAAATGTGTTAGTGGTTTTGATGCACAAGACCGGGTTATAGTGATGGATGATTTGAATGCAAAGGTGAGTAATGTAGCAGTTGAGGGAATAATTGGTATACATGGGGTGTTCAGTGTTGTAAATGGAAATGGTGAAGAGCTTGTAGATTTATGTGCTGAAAAAGGACTGGTGATTGGGAATATCTGGTTTAAAAAGCGAGATATACATAAATATACGTAGTTAAGAAGGAGAAACGGTCAGAGAGCGTTATTGGATTACGTGTTAATTGACAAGCGGGCGAAAGAGAGACTTTTGGATGTTAATGTACTGAGAGGTGCAACTGGAGGGATGTCTGATCATTATCTTGTAGAGGTGAAGGTGAAGATTTGTATGGGTTTTCAGAAAAGAAGAGAGTATTTTGGGGTGAAGAGTGTGGTGAGAGTAGGTGAGCTTGGGAAGGAGACTTGTGTGAGGAAGTACCAAGAGAGACTGAGTACAGAATGGAAAAAGGTGAGAACAAAGGAGGTAAGGGAAGTGGGGGAGGAATGAGATATATTTAGGGAAGCAGTGACGACTTGCGCAAATGATGCTTGTGGCATGAGAAGCGTGGGAGGTGGGTTGATTAGAAAGGGTAGTGAGTAGTGAGATGAAGAAGTAAGATTATTAGTGAAAGAGAAGAGAGAGGCATTTGGAAGATTTTTGCACGGAAAAATGCAAATGAGTGGGAGATGTATAAAAGAAAAAGGCAGGAGGTCAAGGGAAAGGTGCAAGGGGTGAAAAAGAAGGCAAATGAGAGTTGGGGTGAGAGAGAATCATTAAATTTTAGAGAGAATAAAAAGATGTTCTGGAAGGAGGTAAATAAAGTGCGTAAGACAAAAGAGCAAATGGGAACTTCAGTGAAGGAGGCTAATGGGGAGTTGATAAGAAGTAGTGGTGATGTGAGAAGGAGATGGAGTGAGTATTTTGAAGGTTTGTTCAATGTGTTTCATGATAGAGTGGCAGATATACTGTGTTTTGGTCGAGGTGGTGTGCAAAGTGAGAGGGTTAGGGAAAATGATTTGGTAAACAGAGAAGAGGTAGTAAAAGCTTTGCGGATGATGAAAGCCGGTAAAGCAGCAGGTTTGTATGGTGTTGCAGTGGAATTTATAAAAAAAAGAGGGTGACTGTATTGTTGACTGGTTGGTAAGGTTATTTAATGTATGTATGATTCATGGTGAGGTGCCTGAGAATTAGCGGAATACATGCATAGTGGCATTGTACAAAAGCAAAGGGGATAAGAGTGAGTGCTCAAATTACAGAGGTATAAGTTTGTTGAGTATTCCTGATAAATTATATGGGAGGGTATTGATTGAGAGGATGAAGGCATGTACAAAGCATCAGATTGGGGAAGAGCAGTGTAGTTTCAGAAGTGGTAGAAGATGTGTGGATCAGATGTTTGCTTTGAAGAATTATGTGAGAAATGCTTAGAAAAACAAATGAATTAGCATGTAGCATTTATGAATCTGGAGAAGGCATATGATAGGAATGATAGAGATGCTCTGTGGAAGGTACAATGAATATATGGTGTGAGAGGCAAGTTGTTAGAAGCAGTGAAAAGTTTTTATCTAGGATGTAGGGCATGTGTACGTGTAGGAAGAGAGGAAAGTGATTGGTTCTCAGTGAATGTAGGTTTGCGGAAGGGGTGTGTGATGTCTCCATGGTTGTTTAATTTGTTTTTGGATGGGGTTGTTAGGGAGGTGAATGCAAGAGTTTTGGAAAGACGGGCAAGTATGCAGTCTGTTGGGGATGAGAGAGCTTGGGAAGTGAGTCAGTTGTTCGCTGATGATACAGCGCCGGTGGCTGACTCATGTGAGAAACTGCAAAAGCTGGTGACTGAGTTTGGCAAAGTGTGTGAAAGAAGAAAGTTAAGAGTGAATATGAATAAGAGCAAGGTTATTAGGTACAGTGGGGTTTTGAGGGTCAAGTCAATTGGGAGGTAAGTTTGAATGGAGAAAAACTGGAGGAAGTAAAGTGTTTTAGATATCTGGGAGTGGATCTGGCAGCGGATGGAACCATGGAAGTGGAAGCGAATCATAGGGTGGGGGACGGGGCGAAAATCCTGGGAGCCTTGAAGAATGTGTGGAAGTCGAGAAGATTATCTCGGAAAGCAAAAATGTGTACGTTTGAAGTAATAGTGGTTCCAACAATGTTGTATTGTTGCGAGTCGTGGGCTATGGATAGAGTTGTGAGAAGGAGGGTGGATGTGCTGGAAATGAGATCCTTGAGGACAATATGTGGTGTGAGGTGGTTTGATTGAGTAAGTAATGTAAGGGTAAGAGAGATGTGTGGAAAAAAAAAAAGAGCGTGGTTTAGAGAGCATAAGAGGGTGGTTTGAAATGGTTTGGTCACATGGAGAGAATGAGTGAGGAAAGATTGACCAAGAGAATATATGTGTCAGAGGTGGAGGGAACGAGGAGAAGTGGGAAACCAAACTGGAGGTGGAAAGATGGAGGGAAAAAGATTTTGAGTGATCGGGGCCTGAACATGCAGTAGGGTGAAAGGCGGGCAAGGAATAGAGTGAATTCGATCGATGTGGTGTACCGGGGTCGAAGTGCTGTCAATGGATTTAATCAGGGCATGTGAAGCGTCTGAGGTAAACAATGGAAAGTTGTGTGGGGCCTGGATGTGGAAAGGGAGCTGTGGTTTCGGGCATTATTACATGACAGCTAGAGACTGAGTGTGAACGAATGGGGCCTTTGTTGTCTTTTCCTAGCGCTACCTCGCACACATGAGGGGGGAGGGGGTTGTTAATCCATGTGTGGCGAGATGGCGATGGGAATAAATAAAAAAAGACAATATGAATTATGTACATGTGTATATATGTATATGTCTGTATGTGTAAATATATGTTGTACATTGAGATGTATAGGTATGTATATTTACGTGTGTGGACGTGTATGTATATACATGTGTATGGGGGTGGGCTTGGCCATTTCTTTCTTCCGTTTTCTTGCGTTACCTCGCAAACGCCGGAAACAGCAACAAAGCAAAGTAAAAAAAAAAATATATATATATATATATATATATATATATATATATATATATATATATATATATATATATATATATATATATATATATATATATATATATATATATATATATATATATATATATATATATATATATATATATATATATATATATATATATATATATATATATATATATATATATATATATATATATATATATATATATATATATATATATATATATATATACACATACATATAC